>NC_046663.1:65895233-65897211 GCF_010883055.1 Belonocnema kinseyi | reverse complement strand
AATAATAGTTTTAAATTTGTCATTGTTTCCTGAGGAAAAAATCAAAAGTTTTTTACAAAACTCCAAAACGAATACTTATTATGTTCATTAGCATGGTCGAAATTTGTTTTGATCACATTTCCATATATATCCCCCGCTATTTAGTTTGAATCTAAAAAAAAAATGATTGAATAATGCTAGAAAGTTTAGTTTTTCTTTTAAATTTACCACGTTTTATTCTGCAGGAACGCTCGATAGATGCAGTTTTATCTAAATTTTTCGAATTTTTAACTTATATTTTATTTTAGCTTTTTCAGAAATTTTCAGTTTTTCTTCGACTTCATAGTTATAATGAAATCATAAATTATTACCAAGAGGAAGTGTTTTGAAGATAGTATTTATTTTTTTTAATAAAGTATTTTCAATCTTTTACTAATGTTTCAAATATATTAATTGAAGAGAATAGTCTCTCAAAGGAAAAGTTACATTCAATATGACTCATCCACACAATCTGAAGAATATTTCAAATACTGAATTCTTCATCGATAAAATCTGTTTAAACTCTAATTTTTTATTAATATAAAAATTAACATTAAGCAATATTTATATGAAGCATGAGATTTGTTATTAAAGGCCACTGCTGGTGTGAAATGTGATAACAACGTTTGAGATTTTTAGGTTAGGATTTCGTTTAATTTTAACTACAAGAACTTTACGAAAGTTAAGCTTTTACTCATTTCTCTTAATACAAAAAAATACTCCGTGTTTGAAATACATTGAAAGTTAGTGAAATTCTTCTTTCAAATTTCATTCAAATTTATAATTTTTTTGTTGAAAAAACAGAAACTATTTTAATCAGGATTAAAATAAACAATAGCTTTTTATGTTTTCGTCCTACGTCTTTTTGATAAATTTTTAACTGCAAGCAGTTCGCTCTTGAATTGCAAAATATAATATTAACTTTAAAATCTCAATAAGTTGCTATCGCATTTTTTATCAGCAATGAAATTTGATAAAAAATTCCGTGCATCACAGAAATAATACTTTACGTTAATGTTTATATTGAATGCAAATAATAACTAAAACATTAACTTATAACTAAAAATACACCAATGTTACACTAACTTTACTCAATATCAGAAAAGTACTATTAAACTCCTTGTACTTGACTTCTGTTTCCGGCATGAAAGTGTAAAGTAGTGGGAATTGTTGATGCTGAGGTTTTCTGATATTGTGGTGAAATTTGAGGCGAGTGGATTGTGGAAGTGTGTAGAAAGGTGTGGAGGTGAGAGATCTAAATGAGGGATTGTGAGATTGCAAAGGGGAGGTAGATATTTTGGAGGATTCAGACATATTTGTGTGGAAGTTTGTTTGGAGATTTGTGACAGGGTGGGAAGACTGTGTTGACGGATTGGTAGTAGCAGGGTTGGGTAGCGGCAAAGAAAGGCGTGACAGGTACCAGACAGCGACGGTAGAGGCAGGGAAGTATAGAAGGCGGGAAAGTTTGAATTTGATTAATGGCTAGCGGAGCGGGTATCTCCGCGGAAGAAAAAGAGTTAGAGCAGAAAGTGTTCAGTATGCCAAAAGAAGAGATAAAGGAAAGGAAGGCAAGGGGGAAGTATAAAAAAACTATAGAAAAGGAAAGATTAAGAGCAAAAAGCGTAGGGTCAATAGAAGCATTCATCAAAAGGAAGAAAGGGGAGAGTGAAAGCAGTGAAGAGAAGGAAGATTTCGGAGCAAACATGAAATATCAAAAGATGTTTAGATCGCCACCGGTAAAGCAGAGTTTGGCAGGCAAAAGCGGAAATAGTTAGGGTGATGACGGTAACGGAGATGAAAATGAAGTGTCGATGAAAGAAGAAAGACTATAGGAAATTCGAGAAGTGATGCTAGAGGTAATGGGGATTTATGAAGAAAAGCAGGAGAAAAGGGGAGAGGAATTAAAGAATGAAATTAGGCGGGAAATGGCTAAAGTTAAGAAAGAAATACAAAAATGGGA
>NC_046663.1:65892996-65895133 GCF_010883055.1 Belonocnema kinseyi | reverse complement strand
GGGGTATGTCATTTCTCATTGACACACAAGTATTAAATATCAACATTCCCTCATTCTATCGTGAAAGTATGTAGATTCGGAGAATTGCTATTTTCAGTCTGAAATTTGGATTTAATATTATGAATAACGTAGTCATACATAAATATCTTCAGATCTCAAGAAATCTTGGAAAAGATCAAGTTTTCTAGAATTTTCTATTGCTTAATACTGTCTGCATATTGACAATAGCCTTGTCCAAATGTCTGTATGAAAATATAAGTACTTGGAATCTACATAATTTTCACGTCCAAATTTCCTTTAAATGAGCTGATGCTTTTTATTGTCTCATTCACTTCTGATCAGTCATTTGAGACGTTCGTGAATATTTCTATTCTTTTTTGGAAGAAGGCTTCTGCTTAGGTTCCCAGCGTGCCCAGGCGACCTTTCAGCTAGGTAAGACACATCTAATTGTGGAAAAATATATATTTGGTTTCGATAAATCTTTGGTTACTAGTGAAGAGAGATCAAGATATTGTAGGAAGAATTCTGAAGCTCATTTGTTTGTTTCGATTGGATCTCCGTGAACAATTAATATGGTCGAAAGCAATTTAATACATAAATATCACCCTCCTGAATCAGATCAAAAATTGTTATTTAGCTCTTTGTCCACGAGCGTGAAACGCAAAGCTGTCGAAGAACCTTGCAAAAGACTCCCTAAAATGATAAACTCATGTATAGGTAAAGAACATCAGGGATTGTAAATTAGTGATTTTCATCGTTTGAAAAAAAATCTTTATTGGGCTCGTGAAAATTATTCCCTTCATTGCCTCAGAATTTAAATGAAGCTCATAAGAAAATCGGTCATTACGTCCCTCTAGCTTTTTGGCTACTAAAGGATAAATGTCAAAAAACATATGGGAAATCGGTTACGTTCTTGCTATGGTTTAATCTTTGTAGATGCTTTAGAAGTAAAACACTGTGTGTGAATCGTTCCATGATGACTAGAACAATTCTTTTTATCGCTCACATCCAAAAAATTTTAAAGCAGTTGAAGTTTTGTGTACAATCCAAGTTTATACGAATTTTGAAAGTCATAGTATTGATTTTCTTTATCGACATTAAAATTCTTATTCGAAGAACAAACGTGCAGCAGTCGAAAGTATAATAGTAGATTACTATGCAACCATAATTTCTCGCCGTTAGTCTGTAGAATCAGTATGTTTCTATTATCTCGCTAGAACTTAAATAATAGAGATCACGTAACAAAATGACGCAATTCGACAATTAGAATGTTTTATTGTTCTTAAACGCTTCAAAAACATCAAAAAGGGAAAGGTATTTTAGAACGAATGGATTGCAAATGAAGTTAGCAGATTTTACGAGGAGGGAAGAAAGGTACATGAGTTGGTTCAAAATAATTGTATGGAGAAAGAGAAGGCAGAAGGAGAGGAGAGGATGAAGAGAGTCAAGGTTTAACAGGAATTATGAGTGGATTATGTGAAGGGAGAGAGGGCAATATTTGTGTGAGAGAGGAGAGCAAGGTAGTCCGAGACTTATATCGAGATTGAGATGCGGTTGCATGGAGGGTTATAATAGGTTCTGGCTTTCTAGAGAGAAGATAATTTGTGAATTGTGAGGGAAGGAGGATGCAAGAGTCGAGCACTGGTTGGAGTGTGAATAGGTGGTAAGGAGTGGCATAAGCATGGAGGTATTGTTGCATGGAAGGGGTGACAAACGGGCAGTGGCATGGGTGAAGGGGGTGTTGGGTAAGATGCAGAAAAAGAGAAGGAAGGAGGAAGAAGAATGAAGAAGAAAGGACTGTAAGATATATATATATATATATATATAATATTTTTGTGTAGAAGTATAATAATATGACTGCCAAATAGCTTCGATCAGTTATTTTTATATTTTATAGAACTAATCCTATAGTAGAGTATACGATGAGTAGTTTCATAAAAGTTGAAATCTTCTCTGTTTTACACAAAAAGTATTTTAAAGTCTCTAAAATCTCTTGAAAATACTTGCGATTTTTGGAATTCTTTTAAAATATTTTACACTTCTTCAAAATTACGAGGGTAGTTCAATAAGTCCTTAGAATGACCAACAGATGGCGCGCGAATCGCTCCAAATCATCTGTTTTCAGTCAGCTCCACTC
>NC_046663.1:65887258-65892896 GCF_010883055.1 Belonocnema kinseyi | reverse complement strand
ATGTGGACGAGGAGATGGGAAAAATGATAGGAGAAATAAAAATAGGATTAGAGTGCCTAAAAAAAATGAAGTTAGTAGAGGGGGGAATAAAAGTGAGTGGGATGTGGAATGCAAAGAGAAAAAAAAGGAGGTCAGAAAGGAATTAAGAAAGTGGAGAAAAGAAAAAAAGTAATGGGGAAGAATATAGAAAAAAAAGAAAGAGTATACTGAGTTGTGTTATCAAAAGAAAGAAGAAGAGAATAAAACGTTTAAGAAAGAGGCGGAGAAGGCTAGGACGGAAGAAGAGGTATAGAAGGTAGTAAATAGAGAAAGAAGAAGAAGAAAAAGAGTAAACCAAGATATTGAAATGATAGAATGGAAGAAATATTTTATAGATTTGCTAGAAGCAGTAAAGAGAAAAGTTATGAAGGGAAGAAAATGTGTTAAAAAAGAGATGAGGAAGAGGAAATTTCAAGGGAAGAAATAGTTAAAGTTTTAGGAATAATGAAGGATGGAAAGGCACCTGGTATAGATGGGATTCCAAATGAAGTATGGAAATATGGAGGGGAGGAACTAGAGGAATGGGCATGGATAATGTGTAATAGAGTATGGCAAGGGAGAGGAGGTTAAAGATTATAGGGGGGTGACGTTGATGGCAACAATGTGTAAAGTATATGTAACTATCTTGTCGGAGAGATTGAAGATAGAAGTTGAAGAAAACAAGATCGAGTCACCCAATCAGACAGGGTTTAGAGAAGGAATGGGGGTAATGGACAACATATATGTTCTGAACTATCTAGTAAATAAGAGAATTAAAAGGGAAAAAGGGGTAATGATAGCAATGTTCGTGGGCTTAAAGACGTCGTTTGACTCATTAAACCGAGAAGAAATAGAAAAGGTTATGATAAAAAGGGGGATAAGAGAGGGATTAATAAAGAGAGTATCAGAAATTTTTAGAGAGACAAGAAGCAGGGTAAAGGGTGAGAGGTGTGAGAAAAGGGTGAATGTAAATGTAGAAAAAAAAAGATAATGAGGTTTAGAAAAGAAGGGGGAAGGAAGAAAGAATGGACAGGGAGATGGAAAGCAATAAAGTTAGAAGAAGTCAAAGAGTATAAATATTTAAGATATATCTTGCAAACGAATGGGGATCATACAGCTCATATAAGAGGAAGGATAAAAAAAGCAGCAGGGGTAAAGCAAAGGTATGGGGAACAGGAAAAAGAGGGTTAAAAAAAATTGGAGAAGGAGAATGTGGTTATTTGATACGCTGGTATGGCCGGTATTAGGTTATGCAGCAGAGATATGGGGATGGAAAGAAAGGAAACATATTGAGAGTTTACAAGAAAGGTATATCAGGTGGACACTAGGGGCAGACTGTAGGACTGCAGGATATATGCTGAGAGAAGAAAGGCAAAAGGGTAAGTTAAGTATTAGAGCAGGAAAGAGAGCATGGAATTTTGAGACGAAGATGAGGGAGGGAAAGGGAGGGGAGTTGGCGAGAAAGTGTTTGATGGAGGTAGAAGAGAGGAGAGGGAGGGCGATCGAATTAACGAGATTGGAAAAAGAAAGGAGGGAATTCTTTAATGATAGAGAAATAGAAGACGGGACTGGCTTAAAATATGAAGAATTGGAAAAAAGGGAGAGGGAAAGACAATTAATAGAAAGATGGGGGACGATTGAAGAATCAAAATACAATAAATGGTATAAGATGAAAATAAAGGAAGGGGTGCCAAAGTATTTAGAAAAGGGATGGGGAGAGAGAAGGTGGACCAGAATAGCAAAATCTAGGTTGGGAAACGAAGTAAGGGAGGGGATGTACTGGGAAAAAGAGGAGAACAGAAAGTGTAGAATATGTGAATAGGAGGAGGAAACATGGGAGCATGTATGGGAAGAATGTAGGAGAGGAATGGAAGATAGAGGAAGCTGGCAAGAAAATATGGTTAAGATTCTAGGGGAAGATGGATTAGGAGAAGAATGGATGAAGGAGTTGTAGGTTGCTAGAGGAGCAAATGAGGGAGAATGAAAGAATGCACGTGAAACAGGTAAATGGAGGTATAAAAAAGTGAAAGAAGAAGGAAACGGAAGTTGCTTAGATTAGAAGCGTGAAAATTGTAAGTAATGGTAAAATAAGAATTAAGTATACTAAGATGTGTTTGTGTTCTCATGCTCTCTCTCTCTCTCGCTTGCACTCTCGCGTTCGTTCGCTCGCTTACTCGCTTGCTAATATGTCCTAAATTACGCTATTGCAGGAAATAGAAATAAGGAACTAGATATAAGACTTTATGTAAATGGCTGTAAATAATTGTATATATAGAAAGGATTAGAGTGTACAAAAATATAGATTTAAACGGAAAGATTGTAAGGAATGGAAGTCATGTAAACCCTAAGGAGACACATTATGAATAAAGAAGAAATCCTTGTACTTCACCTTCACCACAAAACAGCTGCATAAAATATATAGGCTTCCAATGCTTTATGTGCTTTAAAACAATATATGGTTTAAGAAATGGGAGATTGAATGAATTTTATTCAGATTTATGGATGTATCGGGTATTCATATCTGCCGACAATGTTGCCAGTTACTCAATCTTTATTTTGTAAAAACACAATTTTCAAAACCTCCAACAACAGATGCATACTATAGGGATGTACAGGCACTAGGGAAACTTGCTTATTGAACACCCCTCGTAAAAAGGAACTTACAAAAAAATAGTTGAATTCTCAATCAAAAAGATGAATTTTCAAGGGAGAGGTTTTATATTTCTAACAAAAAACACAAATTTTCAAAAAAATACGGGAATTTTCAAACAAATAATTCCATTTTTAACTAAAAACGATCTAAGTTTTAATAAAAAATATCAAATTTTAAACAAAAATAGAATAAATCAGTTTTTAGTATATAAAAGTCAATATTCCATAAAAAAATGAAATTTTCTGCAAGTTATTAATTTTTTTAACCAAAACAGGCGAATTTGACATTAAATAGTAAAAGTTTTAATAAAAAAGATGAATTTTCAATCACAAAGATTAATTTTCTATTTAAAAAAATATTTTATAACAAATAATAGAATTTTCAGCTAAATTAATTTTCAATCCAAGCACAATAATATAAAAAGTGTTTAAAATAAGATATAATTCACTTAAAATCATGCAGTTTCTACACATTATATAGCAGAATCTTTCTGGGATTAACATTTTTTTATAGTAAGTTATGCAAGACGTTTTTTCTGATATAAGACAAAAAAATGGAATTTGGACATCTGTGTCAAGAATTATAAAAAGCAGATTAATTCTTTACCCATAAAATAATTTTTAACAAATAGATCAAGTTTCAATGAAAAATATCAAGTTTTAAACAAAAATAGAATAATTCAGTTTTTAGTCTAGTAACAAGAAAGATGAATTTTTCATCACAACGATTAATTTTCTATTGAACAAAATTTTGTTAAAACAAATAATAGAATTATCAACTGAATTAATTTTCAATACAAGAACAATATTATAAAAGGTATTTAAAATAAAATAGAATTCACTTAAAATCAGGCAGGTTCGGTTCTACACATTATTTATCAGAATCTCTCAGCGATTAAAATTGTTTCATAGTAAATTATGCAAGACATTTTTTCCAATCTAAGACAAAATAATCGAATTTGGACATCTATGCTAAGAATAATAAAAAACAGATGAATTTTTTACCCATTACATTAATTCTCTACAAAAAAACTATTAGTTTTCAGCCAACAATGATATAATTAAAATTTTCCTTAAAGACATTAATTTTTAACAAACAAAAAAAATCAAGAAAATAGTTCAATCCTAAATAAATAAGATAAGATTTTAACAAAGAAAAATAATTTTTAATTAAAGATATAATTTTTCATCCTGAAATTGTGCACTTGAATTGTTATTGAAGTTTTAAGAAAATAGTTGAAACCTAATCAAAAAGATCAGCTTTCAAACAAATAGTGGAGTTCTCAACTAAAAAAGATAAATTTTAAATTAAAAATATAAATATGTAAAACCAATAATAGGATAATTCCCTTTTAGTTAAAAGAATTAATATTTAACAACAAACAATTAAATTTTAACAAATTAACTGAAATTTTACTAAAATAGATGCATTTTCAAACCAAAGGGTTGAATTTTCAACTATAAAAGATTAATTTTTAACTTCAATTATAAATTCTCTACCAAAAATGGTATAATTGAATTTTATCTTACATAAATTAATTTTGTACTAACTATAAAGGTACTTTCAGCAAAATAGTTGAATTCTCAATTAAAATGATGAATTTTCAAGGAAGTAGTTTTATATTTTTAACAAAACTGACAAATTTTTAACAAAATGCATAAACTGTCCATAAAATAATTCCATTTTCATCTAAAAAAGATCAAGGTTCAATAAAAAATATTAAATTTTAAACAAAAATAGAATAATGCAGTTTTTAGTTTATTAAAGTTAGTATTTAATCAAAAAACTAAAATTTTCTACATTTTATTTCAAATTTTAACTAAGCAGATGAATTTGTCACTAAACAGTAGAAGTTTTAACAAAAAAGATGAATGTTCAATCACAAAGATTACTTTTCTATCAAAGAAAATTTTAAAATAAATAACAGAATTTTGAAGAAATTGGTGATGTACGTTGTTGGCTTTAGGGTCAGGTGAATTGAAACTACAGTGAAACTCTTCTACAGCGCCGATGTTGGGGCTGACGGTGGGTGGGAACTAACGCATTATAGCCTGCTCCGCTTTTGTTACTTCATGCCTGAGTGGTCGCCTGAGTGACAGCCGAAGATCCCGCGCACCCCGCGCAGCTCCTGTTACACCTACCTGCGGCACCGGGTCAATTATTGGCAGGGCTATAGAAGGGAGCGCTATTGAAGGGTTTCACTGTAATTAAGTTGTTTCAAACGTTTAAACACACAAAGTTGGCCAACATCAGAGAATTTGATTAAATCTGTGAAAAGTACACAATATCTTGTAGGTATCTTGTAGGTAGTCGAAAAAGTTTTGTCATCAATTTTTTATTTAATGAAACAATTTTCAATCGGAAAAGTATTTACAAATGATTTTTTCAGTGACGTATATGTAGTTATATTAAATTTTTTATAATTTCATTCCTTTTTTGTTATTTTTCAGATGATCTGTTTGTACGAAATTTATTATTATAAATTGTAAGAAACCTTATATAGATGTAAATTGTTTTCAACTAAATTAATTTTAAATCCAAGAACAATATTATAAAATGATTCAGAATAAGATAAAATTCCCTTAAAATCAAGCAGGTTCTACACATTATTTAGCAGAATCTCTCAGAGATAAAATTTTTTTGATAGTCAATTATGCAAGATGTTGTTTCCCATATAAGACAATAAAAAGTCGAATTTGGACATCTATGTTAAAATTAATATAAAACAGATTAATTTTTTACTCATAAAATTAATTCTCTACAAAAGACGATTAGTTTTTAGCCAACAATGATATAATGAAAATTTTCCTTAAACACATTAATTTTTAATAAACAAAACAAAAATCAAGAAAATAGTTGAATCCTCAATAAAAAAGGTAATATTTTAACAAATAAAATTAATTGTCTACCAAACAGACGAATTTTCAACTAAAAAAATGAATTTTTAATTATAAATATACTTTTTCA
>NC_046663.1:65885922-65887158 GCF_010883055.1 Belonocnema kinseyi | reverse complement strand
ATATAAAAACACAGTATAAATTATATATCTTGGCGAGATCGTATTGGACCATCAATCTCCATATGCAACATTTTCGTATTACAAACATGTTTCTCATTACATCCAATCCCACCAAGTTTCACGATGTCTAATATGACTTCTAAAAATGTATTCAAAAATCTTTGTCGGGTACATTATTACAAGATTTTTTTATATACTTTACAATTGGTATTTTGTTGCATAATATTTGCACGAAAGGTTACCCATTTAAGGTACCCCTTAAATTCACTGTATTCCTTGAATTCTCTGAAATCTTGAATTCTCAGAATCCCTTCAAATTTCCATTTTGCTGAATGCCTTGAAATATAGGAGTACCTTGGATTTACTGTACTCCTTGAATTGTCTGAATTCTTGAATTCACCAAATCCCTTGCGTGTTCTGCATTCCTTAATTCTTTCGAATTCTTTGGATTCTCCGAACTCGTTCAATTTTTTCAATTCCTTGAAATCTCTGAATTCCTCAAATATTCTAAATCCCGTGAATTCTCTTAAATTACCGAATCGGTTGAATTACTTGAATCCTATAAATAACTTGAATTCGATAATACATTGAATTCCATGAACTCTATGAATTCCTGGAATTTACTGAATTCCTTAAAATCAGTGAATTCCTTGAATTCTATAAGTTCTTTCAATTCTATGAATTCATTGAATTCTATAAATTTTTAAATATTCTGGGTCCCTTTAATTCTCTTAACCCCTTGAATTTACGGAATTCCTTAAATATTCTGCATTCCTTGTATTTTCTAAATTCTTTGAATTCTCTAAGTTCCTTGAATTCTCAAAATTCTCTAAATTCCTTGAATTCGCTTGATCCCTTAAATGCTCTAAGCCCTTTAAATTCACAGAATGTTTTTAAGTTGCTGAATACTTCGAATTCTATTATTTCAATGTTTCTCTGAATTCCTTAAATACTTGGAATCCCTTAAATTATCTGAATTTTTAAGCTCTCTCAATTTTTGTGATTCACTGAATTCCTTGAATTCTATAAATTCCCTAAATTCAATGAATTCCCTGAATCCTCTGGATTCTTTAAATTCCCCAAATTTCTTGAACTCTAATAATTCGTTGATTTCTCTTAATCCCTTGAACTCATGGAATGCCTTGCATTTGCTAAGTACCTCACATTCTCTGAATTCAATGTTTCTCTGAATTCCTTGAACTCTCGGAATCACTTGAATCATTTGAATTTCTGGGA
>NC_046663.1:65884816-65885822 GCF_010883055.1 Belonocnema kinseyi | reverse complement strand
TCGGGTCCATCTAGTACCTGTTAAGTATACACCCCCACCGTTGCATCCAGCGCGTTACACCTTGCTTGCTTGTTCTCGCCAGGGATTATATCTTAGAAGGCCAGCTTACCTGAGATATTTAAACTACACATTTTAAATAGAAATAGTGAATTTTGTTTTCCCAGCATCAGCTAAATCTTTTAAATCCTGCGGACTCTCTCATTTTGAAGTCGCGATAGAGTAAACCTAGGAGTATTTATATCGCTCGAGCTTCAACGCAAGACTGAAAAGCCCTTTAATCAATGCTTTTAATTTGAAATAAAATAATTTTTCATCTAAAGATTCTAAATGAATTCAGTTTCAAACAACAGAATTCGAAATTTATAAAATTGAAACGGTATAAATATAAAAAAATGAATAAATTCACTATCTTACGTATTATTCACTTTTTTAACGTTTTCAATCTAAACTTCATTAACCTTTATAATTTTGAATTTCAAAATATTATACAATTAGAATGGTTCAATATACATGTCAATATTGAAAGATCTATAGATCTTTCCAGGCGACTCCTGTTGTCTGGCTTATATCGAAAAGTGATTCATTATCAATTTGTAGTTCCAATTTTTGGAGTTTTCATTATTTTTGGTAGAAATATTTGTAACAAATATTGGAATCTTCATCTAAAAAAAATGTTAACCGTAAATGAAATAACTAAAGTTTAAGTTTAAAAGTCCATTAAAAAAAAAACCGACGAATTTCCTAGAAATTAGTTGCATTTTCGGAGGAAATTAATTTCGATCTAAGAAAATTAATTTTTGAGCAAGATTTTTTCGTACCAAAAAAGATGAATAAATTTTTATTACAAAAATTTCGTTTAATAAAAAAAAACAATTTTCAACAAAAGTCTCCACCATAACAGATCAATTTAAATCAAACAGATGCGGCAAGTCACATCTGTGGCAAGTCACGATCCGCTAGATAAAGATGTCGCAGTTGTGACATTCCGCAGATGTGACATGCGGCG
>NC_046663.1:65877517-65884716 GCF_010883055.1 Belonocnema kinseyi | reverse complement strand
AAATTGTTTAATAATATAAATCTAATAAATTACGGTCTTTTTTCCAAAATCCTCAAATAAAAATTTCCATTTGGTGAACTGGAAATTGTAAAATTATAGCATTAGTTGATCAATAGTCGAAATAAAAACTTGAAAATGTTTCATAATCTTGCTCACTATAATTTTCGTTCTTTTTTTGATGCGCAATTACAGAAAAAAATTGTATAAATTAATCAAAAGCATTTAAGGTATCGCCGGCAAAATGACAGAAGGACATATATGAAAATTTGGGCATTTTGAATTGCACTCACCTTAGATATCATAAAACGCGCCTCTCCAATTTGTAGGGAATTAGATATCGTGAATATCAAGTTGTCGATAATTGGTTTGAAAATTTACGTCAGGTGATAATTCGGATACCTATTTTGTTTAACAAAATATAAATTTTAAATCTCGGAAGCTTGCTGGTTTTTAAGAATATTACAAATTTATCAATCAATTTTTTGATAATTTGAGGAATAACACAATGCTGTTTAAAAAATAAAGTAAATCAACCAAAAACATCTGCCATGCGAAAAGTCAGCCAAGTAAAACTATAAAATATTTTAGAATCAATGATGTTTAAGTCATTTGGTATCAAATATTTAAAACAAATATATAAAGAAACATTTTTATACAGTGCGCAACATTCATTTTTCAATTAATATAAAAACACAGTATAAATTATATATCTTGGCGAGATCGTATTGGACCATCAATCTCCATATGCAACATTTTCGTATTACAAACATGTTTCTCATTACATTCAAACCCACCAAGTTTCACAATGTCTAATATGACTTCTAAAAATGTATTCAAAAATCTTTGTCGGGTACATTATTACAAGATTTTTTTATATACTTTACAATTGGTATTTTGTTGCGTAATATTTGCACGTAAGGTTACCCACATGTCTGCCTCAGATTTGATTCGCTTAGAACTATTTTTCACGTATTTTTTTAAATGTGCCCAAATTCATCTTTACGAGGTAAAGTCAACATTCAAAGTTGAATATCTTGAAATATATAAATGCCTTATATTGAATTACTGCCTTGGATTTCCTAAATGCCTCAAATGCTCTGTACCCCTTAAATTCACTGTATTCTTTGAATTCTCTGAAATCTTGAATAATAAGTTATATCTCTAACATCTCAAAAAAGATTCACAACTTTTTAGCCACTGTAGGTTATCATAGTGGAAATCGGTATTTTTAGTACATAATCCTTAGATTTTAAATAAGATTAAAAATGTTGCTCAGTTGTAGGTCTTAAGGTACTCCCCTTGACGGAAAATATTGATATATATGTTTCAAAGAAGATTTACAATTTTAAAACAATTCAACATTAGGTTGAAGTTTTTTACCAGAAATCTATTATTTCAAACAAAAATCATTGAATTTCAAAGAACATTTATAGTTTCAGAGGAATCTAGGTTCTATTAAGGTTTTTCGCCACAAAATGATTATTTTATACAACAATAAATTAATTTTAAAGCAGATTCACAATTTGTAAAATTCGTGTTTTATGTTATGCATAAAATAACAAAAAACACGTTCTGTTTTTTTTTCTTGTAGAAAATTGGTACTTTTCATAACAAAAATCATAAGATTTTTCAGATATGTATTTGCAGATTATTATTTAATAGTTATATTGACTATATAAATTGTATCAAAAAAATATTGTGAATTTCTTTCAGAATGTTGATGTTCGTATCTGACTTCTGCGTCAGGTATATTACAAAATGTAAGTTTATATTTTATTAATCTGTAAAAATTACATAACTTTTTGTAGGTACCCAACTTACAATTAGAACTTTTATTTCTTTGGCTATCCTCCCAGTTAAAAGATGATATAAAATGTTAATATCATTAATAAAATAATATAAAAATTTATGTAAAAGTCAAATTTTTAGTCTAAAGTTACATTTAAGTAAAACTTCAATATTAGTAAAAGCATTATAGTTAAATAATGATTTAAAAATATTCTTTGAAGATTTTTAAACAATCACACACACTATAACCAAAATAAGAAAATGTCAAGAAGCTGGTAGTTGAAGATTTCTGCAAATATTTTTTTAAAAATTGTTTAGCAGCATAAATTTGTTGAAAACATATGCACTGCAGTAAAAAATACAAAATTGTTTTTAGCAAACATTTTAGCTATAGAAAAAGTTTTTTGAACAATAATTTATAAAAAAGATTTTTTAGGAACAAAGCCAAAAACGAACCTCAAAATTTTCACAAAAATGTATCATTGAGGTTCAGTATAGGTTCCATACTTGCATGCGATCTTGAAAGATTAGGGTGTTGGCAAGAGATGGGGGACATATCGACGTGTCCAATTGACAAGGTTCCATCTCGGAAGAACCAAATAAAAAGGTTCCCTACTTCAGAGGGCGCTGGTGTTCCCAGTACTATTCACATGGAATTTTTAAGCTTCCGTGTATCGCCACCCGAGATGGCACCTTTTTATTTCGTACTACCGAGATGGCACCTCGTCATTTGGACATGTCGATATCATGTCACATGCAGCAAGTCTCACTGCGGCAAGTCACACCCGCCGCATGTCACATCTGCGGAATGTCACAACTGCGACATCTTTATCTAGCGGATCGTGACTTGCCACAGATGTGACTTGCCGCATCTGTTTGATTTAAATTAATCTGTTATGGTGGAGACTTTTGTTGAAAATTGTTTTTTTTATTAAACAAAATTTTTGTAATAAAAATTTATTCGTCTTTTTTGGTAGGAAGAAAATCTTGCTCAAAAATTAATTTTCTCAGTTCGAAATTAATTTCCTCCAAAAATACAACTAATTTCTAGGAAATTTGTCGGTTTTTTTTCAAAAATGGACTTTTAAACTTAAACTTTAGTTATTTCATTTACGGTTAACATTTTTTTTAGGTGAAGATTCAAATATTTGTTACAAATATTTGTACCAAAAATAATGAAAAATCAAAAAATTGGAACTACAAATTTATAATGAATCACTTTTCGATATAAGCTACGAAAAAACGAGACAAAACTTGTTCATCCAAAAAAGAGCTATAATTTTTAATAGGACAGGTAGTTTTTGCTTTAGTCGTAAAAAATAATATTCTAAATAAAAATATTAAATTTGTTTGAGAAAATGACACAAGGTATGAACTTAAATTACCAGACAACAGAAGTCGCCTAAAAAGATCTATAGATCTTTCAATATTAAAACTGAATTCGTTTAGAATCTTTAGATGAAAAAATTATTTTACTTCAAATTAAAAGCATTGATTAAAGGGCTTTTCAGTCTTGTGTTGAAGCTCGAGCGATATAAATACTCCTAGATTTACTCTATCGCGACTTCAAAATGAGAGAGTCCGCAGGATTTAAAAGATTTAGCTGATACTCGGAAAACAAAATTGACTATTTCTATTTAAAATGTGTAGTCTAAGGTACTAGATGGACCCGAGTCAGGAACCGCCTTTTTCATTTATGTGCTACAAAGCCTTTGCAAATGTCCTCCTATCCTATCTATCCTATCTATCCAAAATCTTTGCGAAACCATTAAAATATTTTTCAAATATTTCTCTTAGCTCTTTGAAAATATTTTCCAAATATTATCATTAAAGTCTGTGAGGCATCTTTTAAATCCGATATTCGAATTTATAATCCGAATTCTGAATTTTATTGGAATTTTTTAGAATATTTCAAAAAAACAAATAGTGAATATTTTGCACCAAGTTCTTCAACTCTGAAGCATAAAACAAGATGAAATTTTTGTAAAAAATTATATTTACGACCAAATACTTGAATTTTCAACTTAAACAGGGAATCTTTCTGCATACAAAAAAATAAACTGTTTTCTTGTAGAAAGTAGTTGAACTATAAACTAAGCAGTTGTTTTTCGACACAAGAACATAAGCTCTTAATGCAACATGTAACATTCCATATTTCAACCCAAAAAGATTAAAATTTAAAACAAAAATATTTTAATTCAACCTAAAAAGACAAATTTCCAAGAAAATAGTTGAATTCTTAAGCAAGACAGATTGATTTTCGACTAAGCCGTTTCATTTTTAACCAAAAAGGATGAACTTCCATTCAATATGATTAATTCACTATTAAAAATGAGAATAATTGAAACATACGAGTTTTTAAGAGAAAAAGATCCATTTTTTATTTGAAATATCAATGTTATTAAATATGGAATAATTACGTTTTCAGTGTAGAAAATTAATTCTCTGATCGATGAATTGAATTAAAAATAAATGTATTAAACAAATTTTTAACAAAGCGGTTGTATTTTAAAAATAATAATTAAAAGGTCAATAAATTATTAGATTTTTAAAATCAAAATCATGACTTTTCCGACAACAAAAATTGATGTTTAACCAATAAAAACGAATTTTTGAAGCAAAAATGATCAATTATCTAAAGAATAGTCACATTTTTAAGCCGAAAATATCAGTTTTTAACTAAACGAGTTAATTTTATACCAACTCGTTCGATGTTCTAACAGACTGTTTAGTTTACAAACACTAGGACGCACTTTCTTCAACAAAGTTAGCTCACAACGTAACATTTCAATTTCCAATTAAAATGATGAATCTTCAACAAAAAAAATGGAAATTTTATAATGTATTGGATTTCCAAGGAAAAATATGTTATTAACAAAACATGTAATAGTTAATATCACAACCAAAAATATTTCAATTTAAAATAAAAAACAGTTAAGTTCAGTCAAAAAATACAACCCTGCATATAGTTAAGGAATTGTTCTTTTAAAAGTATAGTTGAAGGTCTAACAAACAACAAGGTGTATTCATTGATCGTCCATTAAATAAAGTAATCAACATTGAAATTAAAATTCAAAGTTTAAATCTTCGGTGATACGATCATTTATTACTAAAATTTGGTTTATAACAACGTTTCGGCCACTTTTTTGTGCCTTCTTCAGGTTAACAAATTTTATTATAAAATTAATAATATAAAAGTAAATAATAAATAAATATTTAAAAGTCAGAAATTTTAAGTAATCTCAAATATTTTTAACATTGTACTTACAGTTTCGTCATAATAAGATTTGTTGACAATTTTAATCCATATTTGTGTTAATGTTTAATTTTTCCATTTTCCAATCGAAAAATATTATTTTCTAATCACTATGAGTTAAAAAATATTTTGTAGTTTCTGTAGTCATACTTAATTAATATCTAGATTATTAAAAAATAGTGAAAATGTTTAATTTAACTTTCATTTTTAACCTGTTTTGTGGATAAACCATGGTCTGACGACCTCGAGGCAGGGCATGATACTGAAATAATAAGAATTATATTATTGGTAAAGCTTTGCATTTAAATTTACTTATAATGTCGAATAAACTGACAATACAATTTTTGAATTCAGAATGAAAATTTCAATTAATATTTAAAATACTTAGATGCGCGTTATCGAAATCTCTTATTTCAGTTTGTAAATTTATGGAATTCCTTTTATATTTTTTAATGCAAATTGATTAAGATCCTCCTTTTATATGTGTTTTTTTCTTGTCCTAATATTTTTATATTGTTAAAAGTAAAATCAAAATAATGATCATGTGTCCAAGCATGTTTTGATAGGCCTGTGGTTTGGTTTCCTGTTCGACAATCTCTTTTATGTTCTGTAATTCTACTTTTTAGTCTCCTAGCTGTTTCACCTACGTAAACTTAATTAAATTGTTCGCATTTAATTAAATATGCCACATTCGATAAGTTATCTTTTAAATCAGTCTTTTATATTCCGAAAAGTGTTTTCTAATTTACGATTATTTTGAAAATAAGAAGTAATTTTATGTTTTCTAATTAATGCTCTGAGTCTTTCAGATAAACCTTGTATATAAGGTAAAGATACTGTGATGTCAAATTTGTTATGTTCCTTGAAACATTTCTCTTTTTTATTGTTTTTACATGTGCTATTGTATATTTCATGTATATGTTTTTCTATAATGCTATTTATTAATTTTGGCGGGTAATTATTTAACTTTAATGGTTCTTTAATTAAATTTAAATGTTTTTTTAAAAATTAAAATCACTTGATTTTATAACCCTATCAATTAGACCTTTTATTGAGCCAATCTTTTGACTGAATTCCTTGTGTGAGTTATAAGTTTAGATATTGGCCAGACCATGTTTATTTTCTAAGCCAATCTGTAAAAATGTTTCTTTCATGTATTTTTTTAATGGAAATATCTGAAAATTGTATGGTATTATTATTTTCAATTTCATGTATGAACTTTAGAGAGTCTTCTACGTTGTTAAATGTTTGAACAAATTCATTAATTTTCTCAGTAGGAATTACAGCAAAAATGTCGTCAACATATCGTTTATATATTAAAGGTTTGAATTTTAAATTTCTTAAGGCTCCATTTTCGACATCTTCTAACTTAAATTGGGAATGATCCGAGATAAGGGAGAACCCATAGGACAACCAAAAACTTGTTTATAGTATTTGTTGTTGAAAGCAAAAATTGCGATGTTAAAAACAGTTCTTATTGCCACGAGAATATCATTTTTTGAAAATTTTGTAAGATTTTTATTGAGATTTAATTTTTCTTCAACAAGATCCAAAGCCAAATTTAAAGGTATATTGTCGAAGATGGAAACAACATCTAGTGAAATCATGAAGTGGGAAATTGAAACTTTTTGGTTTTTAGACAGTTTTTGAAGTCCCAACTAGCTTTAACAAATAAATCAGTTTTTCCTGATACTGGTTTTAAAATTCTAGATAAGTAAGAAGATAAATTATATGTCAGGGAACCTATGGATGAGACTACTATGGAAGCACTTTTTTGTATTATTTAGCATTGTTTCTACAGTTTTTTTGTCACCATTGAAATTAGAAGCAACAGTCACATTTCCTTTATCAGCTTTGACAAATATAATGTTTTGATTATTAATTGGAACTTTTTTAACTTTCCTATTTCTTGTAAGTTATCCTCATCTTTAAATTTATTATTACACATGAAATTTGAGATAAGTGGGGTAGTTTCCTTTCCGATATTTTGTTTTTTATTAGGATCTAAGACGCGGATACTGTTTTCCAAATTAGCTATGATAATATTATTTTTTGAACCATTTTCGGTTCTAACTTTCTTAAGTTTGTGATTGTGTTGAAAAATCTTAGGGTCCACCCATATACCACGTGGACAATTTTTCACCACTTTTTGACC
>NC_046663.1:65876248-65877507 GCF_010883055.1 Belonocnema kinseyi | reverse complement strand
CCCTTGTGGGCAGCCGCGGACCCCCTCCCCCTGAACTGTACACGTGGTATATGGATGGCCCCTTATTTCTTATGATTTAAAATTTTTTCATCAGTTCTAATCTGATTTTCATTTTAATTTTTTCTGCAGTGAATTCTTGTTAAGCAAAAAAGTATTTATAGATTTTCTTTGATATTTCTATATAAATGATGTTTTAAATATTGCGAATAGTTTCCTAAGTGGTTAATCAAGAAGACTAAATTTTTAGTTTCATAATTTAAAATTCGTTTTTAAAAATGAGATATTGCTGCAACTAATTTTCTGTGTACATTGTAAAGAGAATTGATACTTTGAAAATGTGTCGTGGAATTTTCGATCTGACTAACTATTAACTAACTATTTCTATTAAAAGTTAGCCAACTATTCATTAACATTAATATAATATTTTATAATTATAATATTAACATTAATAATAATATCCATATTATTTACAACTAGGAAACATAACCTGAAAGTCGACGCATGCGTAAACTAAGTGCGTGATATAAATAGAAGACCATCGAAGTCTTCCGAAGCTTTCAGATCGGCAATTATCGTACAGCAGAAAACCGAAGTCGTATCGTGCATTTTCGGCTTCCATACGAATTCACAGTAGTAATCATGCACCTTTTTTTTGCGGCTCCTAAACGGTAGTATGGTGGGGTAAATTTTATCCAGGATCTGGCAACTTTGCCTCAAATAGAGAAAAGAATAAGTTTCAAGCAAACAGTAGCATTTTTATCCAAGAAATATGAAATTTCTAATAAAACTGATGTATTTTTAAGTCAAAAATACAAATTTAAAATAAAATTAAATATTTTTCCGAAAAAGACTTTATTTTGACATTTTAACATCAAAATATAAACGACAACAAGAAGTAAATCTTCGACTAAAATTATACTTTAATTGTTAACCCAAAAATACGATGTTTTAACGAAACAGTTGAAATTTTAGGAAAGAAAGGGCAACTGTTTGAAGAGAAAAAATGGTTTAATTTTTATAAAAACAGTTGCAATTTTTATAAAAACAGTTGCATTTTTATCTAAGAAAGATGTCATGTCTACTAAAATAAATGGATTCTTAAATCAAAGACAAATAATTTTAAAAAATAGTTAAATTTTTATCCAATAAAGGTTTCGCTTTTCGGCATAAAAATATGAGTTTTAAATAAGAACAAAATTGTCTATGAAAATAGTTGCATTTTCTACTCAAACAAATGAATTTTTAATAAAACAGCTGAA
>NC_046663.1:65873534-65876148 GCF_010883055.1 Belonocnema kinseyi | reverse complement strand
GAATGCCTTGCATTTGCTAAGTACCTCACATTCTCTGAATTCAATGTTTCTCTGAATTCCTTGAACTCTCGGAATCACTTGAATCATTTGAATTTCTGGGATTTATTCATTCCCGGAATTCCTTGATATCTATGAATTCCTTAATATATGTATGTTCCTTGAATTTAAGGAAAGCCTTGCTTTTCCTGAATTAATTGAATTTAAGGAATATCTTGAATTTCCTAAATTCCTTGAACTCACGGAAATCCTCAGGTAGGCTGAATGCCAATAATTTTCTTAATTCCTTAATATCCGTGAATTCCTGGAATTCTAAGAATATCTGTGAATTCCTGGAATTCTAAGAATATCTGTGAATTCCTGGAATTCTACGAATGCCTTGTATTTTCTGAATTCCTTGATATCTATGAATTCTTTGATATATGTATATTCCTTGAATTTAAGGAATGTCTTGAATTTCCTAAATTCGTTTAATTTAAGGAATATCTTGAATTTCCTAAATTTCTTGAACTCACGGAATTCCTCAGGTAGGCTGAATGCTATTAATTTTCTTAATTCCTGGAATTCTCTGAATTCCTTGAATTTCTGAATTATATTAATTCCATTAAACGTATTCAGATATAATTCTTTTAATTTTTATGAAGCTAGTTAATTGAATCTTAAAACTTACGGCGAAAAAGAATTTTTGTTCAAACTAATAAAAAAACAAAAGAGTACATTTATTCAATTTTTCCTTGAAATTGGGCTTATTTACGAATTTTAACATTTTTTGCTTTGTTTCTTTCAATTTATTGGAATTCTTTTGAATTATTAAAACTCACTTAATTTCTTCGAAAACTTATTTCTGCCTAAATATAGGTTATTTAAAAAGATTATAAAGAAATTGGTAATGGATTCCAGTAATTTAATGAGATTCGGAAGAATTTTAAATACTTCAGGGCAATGGAAACGATTCGCAGGCAATTTCAAGAGCTTTTGAAAAGTTTCGAGAAATTTTAAAAGATATCAAAAGATTTAAAATATTTAGGGAATTTTAGAAAATTCCTAGAACTTTTTTATTTCTTTGAAAAGCTTATAGGATTTTCAAAAAATATGAATTATTTAGGGTATTCACGTCTTTTCTATATATTTTATATTATACTATTTGTCATTTGTGAAAATTCAATTACATTCTTAAACTTTATTTAGGAATAATTCTATATAAATGTACTTCTATATAATTTATCAATATGGAATACAGGGTGCCGTCAAAATGTTTCAAGATCCTTTTGAATGAATGAGTAGCGTGACTACTTTTATCATTTCTTCTTTCAATAGTTATGAACCTAATAATCCCAGAAGAAAATTAATCTGAAAATTTTTATTTTATTGTTTTTTACCAAACAACAAATTTAAAAATATATATTGTCAAATAATATGAAGACCATTTTTAAAAGATTTAAAATTTACAAATGTTACTCGTATGAAGCTAAAAAGGATAAAAACCAAGGGTTCTTAGTTTATATCTTCAACACTTTCGCGCTATACTTTAGTAAAAAAAAAATATTTTTTGGGTGGTATGAAAATTATTCTTTTTCGAATACCTAAATGTCTAAAACGGTCGCCTTTTTGGCAACCACCCATGAAATATGTCAATGGAAAGAATGAAAAACTTTACTCTAAATGTCATGAACTTAATTTTTTCTCTTTTTTCTCTTTTGCCACTTCTAAAATTGATGCACTAAATTGCTTATTTCTGTTATTCGAATTTTAATGACTTAAAGCTTTAATGTCTTAAATTTTTTAATTGGATCTACAGATAATCCTTCTAATGCATTTTCTAGGTTTGCAGTTAAGTTTAAAATGAATTAAACTTTTACTTAATTTATACAATTCACAAAAAAGGGCAATTCATTATTGCGACAAGAAGAGAAGCCCAAACCTAAATAATGACAAAATTATGCAAAAGATGTCATGGGTTTTAATTTGAATTCACTAAATTAATTACATTCCTTGTTTATAAAATAAAATATTTGCAAAGTAGACTTAATATTTATTTAAATTTTTAAGTTTTATTAGTTTTTCACTGAAAATTGCCATTCCTAAGCAAAAATTATAAAGATTTCAAATGTCCCACAATTAAAAATTTTTTTTAGCCTTATTTCACAGTGAAAATGTATATTAAAATTATAAAATTATTTTACACAAAAATCATTCAATTTTAAACTTTCATAATTTTTAAAATGATTTTATGTTTGGTTAACATTTTACACGAAAAACTTGTGCTTTAAATAAAAAATCACTACAGTTCGAATTTAGAATTTTCAGTTTTTGAACAGTATTAGGTGATATCAACGTTTTTTTACATAAAATCAGTTATTTTGAATAAAAAATATGGTTGGAAATTAATTAAATTTTGAAAAAAAGTACTGAAACTCAAAGGATGTGTATTATTTGGCAACAACTTGAGGTTATGTTAGTGTGTTTCATATGAAATCGGCATTTTTTTACAGAAATCATTGCATTTCTATATTTAAAAAAAGTTATATCTCTAACATCTCAAAAAAGATTCAGAACTTTTTAGCCACTGTAGGTTATCATAGTGGAAATCGGTATTTTTAGTACATAATCCTTAGAT
>NC_046663.1:65872273-65873434 GCF_010883055.1 Belonocnema kinseyi | reverse complement strand
GCTCTTCGGGCCTATTTCATTAATTGGTCAATTACTCTTGCGGGCGTGACCGTAGAGCCCCTACATGGTCCGTGGTGGGAAATGAAGGAACTGCACACATGGGGATATATAGGGACAGGGAAACTATCTGCGCGGGGACATAGGTGGAAGTTTACTGTATATAAACAAATAAATAACAAGCAGAGAGGCTATATCAATAGAGTCACCGACACTCAACGGTCCTTTGTTTAGCTTTCGGATTAAAATTTAGAAGTAGATTTTTTTAAATCTCATAGTTAACAGGCTAAAACATAATAATTCGAAATCTACAGGCTTCGATGATTTCAGATATCCAACTTTTTTTTTAAATTTTAAAATTAAAATTAATACAACTTTTCTCGTGAATGAAATGAGATATGCCAAAAAAGACAACATTTTTTAATTTAACTAGAAAATTGTATATTAGTATATAAGTTATAATTATAAATAAGTATAATGAGAAAATTCATCAATTAAAAGAAACTGTAAATAACTCCAACCGCATGGTACGTGACGAATACGAAATGAACATTATATTACCTTCGCAACACTCTTAAAAGGACCACTAAAAGGTCCTTGAAAAGGACTCAAATCTCTCTGACTATCTCAGAGACTAAATCATTCAAATCGACCCTGCTTAAAGGCTTAAATGGGCCAGGCTATTTCTCTCGAAAAGGCTCTGAGATTTTTATCGGTAGGGACGTAATGATTTTTTCTCAAAAATACCTAATTTTTGGCGATAAAATAGGAAACTAACTTTCAAATGTGAAGCTTTGTAAATTTTCTTTTATACCTAATTATTCTTTTCTTGGAAATACCAATTTCCTATGAAAAACCTGTTAACGTAACCTTTGCATGTTCAAATATCTTATTCATAACAAGAAATAATCATTTACTACTGAAAATAATGACATGAAATTAATTAATATTTAATTTCATTCGCGCAATTTGTGTTAGCAATACCATTTTTATAATCAATATGCACACATCTGCCTATTAACATTTTGAATTTTTCATTTAACCCCTCTGCTGCTCCATCTATAGCTGAAATTCATGAAAGCCCGCACGTATATTACCAACATTCGTCCGTTTCTGATGTACTTGTGCCTCTCTACTCAACTATGAAACGCGCGCCCAAGTCTT
>NC_046663.1:65870422-65872173 GCF_010883055.1 Belonocnema kinseyi | reverse complement strand
AGCTGAAATTCATGAAAGCCCGCACGTATATTACCAACATTCGTCCGTTTCTGATGTACTTGTGCCTCTCTACTCAACTATGAAACGCGCGCCCAAGTCTTTCTCTCTGAAAATAGTAGATTTTTTACAAATCGTGCTTTGGAGAAACAATGCTTTGGCTAAATCGCTCCCTACCTGAATTCGAATCGGCTTTCTTTCGAGCTAAACGCGTCGAATATCGAGTTGAAAGACCTTCGGACTGCCTACACGGAGAAACTCTGGCACGAGCGGTTAGTTTGAAAATAATTTTTTTTCATAGTACTAGCCACAGTTGCCAAGACAATGCCCGCTCGTGAATTCACACGAGCCGCTCGTGCTAAGGGCAACAGCAGCGCGAGCTTGGTAAGTGTTGCGTTTGGCACGGCCCATTCTTAGGATTGACAGCAATCCACCGTGTTAATTTTTAATAGCACGTGATGTCAAATAGCTCTAATGTTTAGTGACAACCGCGCTTATCGCTTGACTCATTCGCCGCAATATACCAACTGTGCTATGAGCAGCATCAGCTGATCAAAATGAATGAAACTGCATATGCACATCGTAATTGTTTATAACATCAGAGTATATAATTTTTCATCACATTTAACCTAAAAAATCTTTTAAATTTTTCTATGGTTAAAACAATGATAATATTTATGCGGTGATAATACATTTGATAAATGTAAAGAATTATGAGACATTCTACTGTCACCCATAAAGAAAAAAATTTTTTTGGGTTCAAACCCCATCTTACCTAACCTTACTGTACTTTTATGACTTTTAATTTTATATTCCCACTAGTAAAAAGTCCAATTCTAATTCGAAAGATATGTTCCAAAATATTTTCTTTATATTGTATTGCGAAAATTAAAATGATCTGAGAGCACTTTTTGAGTTCGTTCGCTACAAAAGTCATTACAAGTTGAATTTTAATATGAAAAACTAAAATCTAAAAATTTAATTCGAAAAGTCACTTACAGTTCTAAAAAGTCGTACAAATGTCTCTTTTCTAAAATTTTCGGTTTAATGATAAAATGGCATTTGATCCTGTCACGTTTTCCCTTAATACTTTTAGCATTCGGTATTGCGGTGAATAAGTAGAACGATAAGCGCGATTCTCACTTAAAGTTATAGCTGTTTGGCACCACGCGCTTTTGAATATCAACATTGAGATATTGCTGTCAATCCCAAGAACTGGCCGGTCTAAGCGCAACACTTACCAAGCTCGCGCTGCTGTTTCCATTAGCACGAGCGGCTAGTGGAATTATCGATCGGTCAGTGCGTTGAAAACTGTGACTCTTGCCATTCCTAAAAATTTTATTTTTACACTAACCGCTCGTGTCAAAAGCAGTAGCAGCTCTTGCCGCGGTCGCTCCGTGTAGTTCAGTTCGGATTTTTTTCGACATAAACTCAGCTACGTCGGTTCTGAAAAAAACCGTTTCGATTTTAATAATGTACGGGTCTGGCGAATACTATTATTTTGTATACATATTTGATTCATACGTTGTCTGTAAAAATGTATGGTCCACTTGATGCACCCTTTCCCAAATAATCGTTAAAAACCACATTTTGGAAGTGCTTAACACAGTTTAGGTGTATTGTCGCCCTCCATCCAGAATCAAAATTATTTTCCATCAACTTCTTAAGCTATCAGAAATAGTCATGTCAAGCATGAATCATTTATTACTTCTTTTTCAAGTATATAAATGTTGACAACTTTTAGTGTACCACAT
>NC_046663.1:65865622-65870322 GCF_010883055.1 Belonocnema kinseyi | reverse complement strand
TGGTTTCCTGTTCGACAATCTCTTTCATGTTCTGTAATTCTACTTTTTAGTCTCCTAGCTGTTTCAACTACGTAAACTTAATTAAATTGTTCGCATTTAATTAAATATGCCACATTCGATAAATTATCTTTTAAATCAGTCTTTTATATTCCGAAAAGTGTTTTCTAATTTACGATTATTTTGAAAATAAGAAGTAATTTTATGTTTTCTAATTAATGCTCTGAGTCTTTCAGATAAACCTTGTATATAAGGTAAAGATACTGTGATGTCAAATTTGTTATGTTCCTTGAAACATTTCTCTTTTTTATTGTTTTTACATGTGCTATTGTATATTTCATGTATATGTTTTTCTATAATGCTATTTATTAATTTTGGCGGGTAATTATTTAACTTTATAGGTTCTTTAATTAAATTAAAATGTTTTTATAAAAATTAAAATCACTTAATTTTATAACCCTATCAATTAGACCTTTTATTGAGCCAATCTTTTGACTGAATTCATTATGTGAGTTATAAGTTTAGATATTGGCCAGACCATGTTTATTTTCTAAGCCAATCTGTAAAAATGTTTCTTTCATGTATTTTTTAAATGGAAATATCTGAAAATTGTATGGTATTATGATTTTCAATTTCATGTGTGAACTTTAGAGAGTCTTCTACGTTGTTAAATTTTTGAACAAATTCATTAATTTTCTCAGTAGGAATTACAGCAAAAATGTCGTCAACATATCGTTTATATATTAAAGGTTTGAATTTTAAATGTCTTAAGGCTCCATTTTCGACATCTTCTAACACTAAATTGGAAATGATCCGAGATAAGGGAGAACCCATAGGACAACCAAAAGCTTGTTTATAGTATTTGTTGTTGAAAGCAAAAATTGCGATGTTAAAAACAGTTATTATTGCCACTAGAATATCATTTTTTGAAAATTTTGTAAGATTTTTATTGAGATTTAATTTTTCTTCAACAAGATCCAAAGCCAAATTTAAAGGTATATTGTCGAAGATGGAAAAAACATCTAGTGAAATCATGAAGTGGGAAATTGAAATTTTTTGGTTTTTAGACAGTTTTTGAAGTCCCAACTATTTTTAACAAATAAATCAGTTTTTCCTGATACTGGTTTTAAAATTCTAGATAAGTAAGAAGCTGAATTATAGGTCAGGGAACCTATGGATGAGACTATTATTCTCCATTTTAAAACAGGTTTATGTACCTTAGGGAGAGCATAAGCTTTTAATACTATGGAAGTACGTGTTTTGTATTATTTAGCATTGTTTCTACAGTTTTTTTGTCACCATTGAAATTAGAAGCAACAGTCACATTTCCTTTATCAGCTTTGACAAATATAATGTTCTGATTATTGATTGGAACTTTTTTAACTTTCCTATTTCTTGCAAGTTATCCTCATCTTTAAATTTATTGTTACACATTAAATTTGAGATAAGTGGGGTAGTTTCCTTTCCGATATTTTATTTTTTATTAGGATCTAAGACGCGGATACTGTTTTCCAAATTAGCTATGATAAGATTATTTTTTGAACCATTTTCGGTTCTAACTTTCTTAAGTTCGTGATTGTGTTGAAAAATCTTAGGGGCCACCCATATACCACGTGGACAATTTTTCACCACTTTTTGACACCCCCCCTTGTGGACAGCCGTGGACCCCCTCCCCCCCTGAACTGTACACGTGGTATATGAATGGCCCCTTATTTCTTCTGAATTAAAATTTGTTCATCAGTTCTAATCTGATTTTTATTTTAATTTTTTCTGTAATGAATTCTTGTTGAGCAAAAAAGTATTTATAGATTTTCTTTGATATTTCTATATAAATGATGTTTTAAATATTGCGAAAAGTTTTCTAAGTGGTTAATCAACTAGACTAAATTTTTAATTTCATAATTTAAAATTCGTTTTCGAAAATGAGATATTGCAGCAACTAATTTTCTGTGTAAATTGTAAAGAGAATTGATAATTTGAAAATGTCTCGTGGAATCTTCAATCTGAGCTGGAAACGTTGTTATAAATGCTAATTGTGTTAGTTGAAAGTTTAACTACTTCTATCAAAAGTTATTCAACTATTCATTAATATTAATATAATATTTTATAATTATAATATTGACATTAATAATAATATCCATATTATTCACAACTAGGAAACATAACCTGAAAGTCGACGCATGCGTAAACTAAGTGCGTGATATAAATAGAAGACCATCGAAGTCTTCCGAAGCTTTCAGATCGGCAATTATCGTACAGCAGAAAACCGAAGTCGTATCGTGCATTTTCGGCTTCCATACGAATTCACAGTAGTAATCATGCACCTTTTGTTTTGCGGCTCCCAAACGGTAGTATGGTGGGGTAAATTTTCTCCACGATCTGGCAACTTTGCCTCAAATAGAGAAAAGAATAAGTTTCAAGCAAAGAGTAACATTTTTATCCAAGAAATATGAAATTTCTAATAAAACTAATGTATTTTTAAGTCAAAAATACAAATTTAAAATAAAATTGAATATTTATCCGAAAAAGACTTTATGTTGACACTTTAACATTAAAATATAAATGACAAGAAGAAGTAAATCTTCGACTAAAATTATACTTTAATTGTTAACCCAAAAATACGATGTTTTAACGAAACAGTTGAAATTTTAGGAAAGAAAGGGCAACTGTTTGAAGAAAGAAAAATGGTTTAATTTTTATAAAAACAGTTGCATTTGTATAAAAACAGTTGCATTTTTATCCAAGAAAGATGTCATGTCTACTAAAATAAATTCTTTTTAATAAAACAGCTGAATTTTTCACAAAGAAGAAAAACTGACTTTAATACGAAATTCTTGAATTTTAAACCAAACCTTTGAATTTTTATCAAAGAAAGATGCAATTTCTAGTCAAATAGATGACCTTTTGAAATAAAAAGATTTTGAACAAAATTCATAAATTTTCAAAAAAGTAATAAAATTTATAACTAAAAAGGTAAAATTGTGGAGATAGCTACTGCAAACAAATAAATATAAATACGAGGCAAACAAATCTCTAACAAGAATATTAAACTATGCGTTTACAGCAAAATTTTATTTTTAATTTTCTCTAATTTCCCACTGACCAATTTTTCATTCTCCCTGGCCATATTAATATTCAAAGAGCAAAATGGTAAACTTGTATCACGTTTAACCTAGGATCTTTTATAAACGTAATGAACTAATTTTAAATTAAAATTGAAAAAATCTAAAATTCATTTTACTCTACAGTTTCTCTAACCAATAAAATTCCCTAATTTAAAAAAAAATTGTTGTAAGCCAGGTTCGTTTTTACTCACTGGGATTTTTCAGTGTGTGAAGTTCCGAAAAATTGTGTACACGAATAAAATGCCCCCCTAACGTAAAAACTCATAACAAAATCTTTCCAACACGCCGATTACCACTTACTGAACCTTAATGCTTCGTCTGCTACCCGCACGCGCTCGAGAAGCGAAGAGTGCTCAATCAACTGTGCATTTCTGTACGCCAGGATAACTTATATTTCTATTACCATTTAGCAATTTTAGGAAATTTAGTAAATTTCAGTTACTTTAGTATCTTGAATGTGTCGGAATTTTCCGAACATTTCTAACAGTGTAGGCGTAATACATTTTTTAAAACTTTCAGTGGGTTTGTCGATTTTTGTCCGCAAAACCGGCTCTCTCAGGCCACTGTGACTTTGTAGGAAACTGTGAATTTAGTTATAAATTTAAATGTAGTTGTGACATAGTTATCAACTGTTTCTCTATTTTGCTGTGTTTTTATCTATTTTGAAAAAAAATGTATACCCTGAAATTGAGAGAGTTAATAACAGTTAGTAACGCAATAAGCTCGAAATAGAGTCGATAGAATGACGAAGCTTGCAGAATCATGAGCAACTTAAGCAATTTCAGTGGAAGGTAGGTAACTGAATTTCAAACGTTTGACATGACGCGCCGCTAAAAGCTTTTACATACACGGTAAATTTCCATACGCGTGTTCTCCGACATATAACATCTACTCGATATATAGTTGTTTCTGAACCAATGTGTTCAATATCTTCGCTGCCCAAAAAAGGTCCTGTAAGGAAGGTGCATACAAAATATGTTCATAATTTTACTATCTAGCACTGAATACCTTATTTATAATTTATCGAGTATAAATTCTTATGCTGAATTCTTGCAATTTGTCATTTTTGTATATTCTTTCTTTCACTTTTATATTTATGTTTCTAGTTCATTTGTGTTAGTCAATTGGGTTTTTTGAAAGTCGAGTCTTTTGGCCAGCAGGCTCAGAGCTATGAATAAAAAGTCTCTCCTTGAATAACTCTTTAATAAGTTGGTCAGTACAGAAGTCAACTAAGGATATATCGCTGAACCCGGTGGCTATCCATTGATTTTGATGCAATTTTTTGCACTGTGTTGCTTAATATGTTTGGTGAAATGTTAAAAAATAAATCTTTACGCTAATTTAAAATTCCATTTTTTTTACAAAATTTCTAAATATCGATGAAAAAATGGAATAAATTGAGTCCTATAGAGCAACGAAAGCATTGCGTATATTTATATTGGGTCGCTCATTACGACTTTGACGTAAAAAAAACTGAATGTGGTACACTAAAAGTTGTCAACATTTATATACTTGAAAAAGAAGTAATAAATGATTCATGCTTGACATGACTATTTCTGATAGCTTAAGAAGTTGATG
>NC_046663.1:65864367-65865522 GCF_010883055.1 Belonocnema kinseyi | reverse complement strand
AATTGCAAGAATTCAGCATAAGAATTTATACTGGATAAATTATAAATAAGGTATTCAGTGCTAGATAGTAAAATTATGAACATATTTTGTATGCACCTTCCTTACAGGACTTTTTTTTGGGCAGCGAAGATATTGAACACATTGGTTCAGAAACAACTATATATCGAGTAGATGTTATATGGCGGAGAACACGCGTATGGAAATTTACCGTGTATGTAAAAGCTTTTAGCTACACGTCAGGTCAAACGTTTGAAATTCAGTTACCTACCTTCCACTGAAATTGCTAAAGTTGCTCATACTCCTGCAAGCTTAGTCATTCTATCGACTCTATTTCGAGCTTATTGCGTTACTAACTGTTATTAACGCTCTCAATTTCAGGGTATCAATTTTTTTCAAAATAGATAAAAACACAGAAAAATGGAGAAACAGTTGATAGCTATGTACATTGAAAGAGCCGGTTTTGCGGACAAAAATCGGCAAACCCATTGAAAGTTTTAAAAATGTATTACACCTACACTGTTAGAAATGTTCGGAAAATTCCGACACATTTAAGTTACTAAAGTAACTGAAATTTACTAAATTTCCTAAAATGGCTAAATGGTAACAGAAATATAAGTTATCCTGGCGTACAGAAATGCGCAGTTGTATGAGCACTCCTCGCTTCTCGAGCGCGTGCGGGTAGCAGACCAAGCATTAAGGTTCAGTGAGTGGTAATCGGCGTGTTGGAAAGATTTTGTTATGAGTTTTTACGTTTGGGGGGCATTTTATTCGTGTACACAATTTTTCGGAACTTGACACACTGGAAATTCCCAGTGAGTAAAAACTAACCTGGCTTACAAAAATTTTTTTTAAAGTTAGGGAATTTTATTGGTTAGAGAAACTGTTAAGTAAAATGAATTTTAGATTGAAAATTTATCAATTTTGTTCAAAATCTTTTTATTTCAAAAGGTCATCTATTTTACTAGAAATTGCATCTTTCTTTGATAAAATTCAAAGGTTTGGTTTAAAATTCAAGAATTTCGTATTAAAGTATTTTTTTATTCTTTGTGAAAAATTCAGCTGTTTTATTAAAAATTCATTTGTTTGAGTAGAAAATGCAACTATTTTCATAGACAATTTTGTTCTTATTTAAAACTCATATTTTTATGCCGAAAA
>NC_046663.1:65861466-65864267 GCF_010883055.1 Belonocnema kinseyi | reverse complement strand
TTCAGCTGTTTTATTAAAAATTCATTTGTTTGAGTAGAAAATGCAACTATTTTCATAGACAATTTTGTTCTTATTTAAAACTCATATTTTTATGCCGAAAAGTGAAACCTTTTTTGGATAAAAATTTAACTATTTTTTAAAACTATTTGTCTTTGATTTAAGAATCCATTTATTTTACTAGACATGACATCTTTCTTGCATAAAAATGCAACTGTTTTTGTAAAAATTATAACCGTTTTTATAAAAATTAAACAATATTTTTTCTTCAAACAGTTGCCCTTTCTTTCCTAAAATTTCAACTGTTTCGTTAAAACATCGTATTTTTGGGTTAACAATTAAAGTATAATTTTAGTCGAAGATATACTTCTTGTTGTCGTTTATATTTTGATGTTAAGATGTCAAAATAAAGTCTTTTTCGGATAAATATTTAATTTTATTTTAAATTTGTATTTTTTACTTAAAAATACATCAGTTTTATTAGAAATTTCATATTTCTTGGATAAAAATGCTACTGTTTGCTTGAAACTTATTCTTTTCTCTATTTGAGGCAAAGTTGCCAGATCCTGGATAAAATTTACCCCACCATACTACCGTTTGGGAGCCGCAAAACAAAAGGTGCATGATTACTACTGTGAATTCGTATGGAAGCCGAAAATGCACGATACGACTTCGGTTTTCTGCTGTACGATAATTGCCGATCTGAAAGCTTCGGAAGACTTCGATGGTCTTCTATTTATATCACGCACTTAGTTTACGCATGCGTCGACTTTCAGGTTATGTTTCCTAGTTGTGAATAATATGGATATTATTATTAATGTTAATATTATAATTATAAAATATTATATTAATATTAATGAATAGTTGAATAACTTTTGATAGAAGTAGTTAAACTTTCAACTAACACAATTAGCTTTTATAACAACGTTTCCAGCTCAGATTGAAAATTCCACGAGACATTTTAAAATTATCAATTCTCTTTACAATGTACACAGAAAATTAGTTGCTGCAATATCTCATTTTTAAAAACGAATTTTAAATTATGAAATTAAAAATTTAGTCTTCTTGATTAACCACTTAGGAAACTATTCGCAATATTTAAAACATCATTTATATAGAAATATCAAAGAAAATCTATAAATACTTTTTTGCTTAACAAGAATTCATTGCAGAAAAAATTAAAATGAACATCAGAGTAGAACTGATGAAAAATTTTAAATCAGAAGAAATAAGGGGCCATCCATATACCACGTGTACAGTTCAGGGGGGGAGGGGGTCCACGACTGTCCGCAAGGGGAGGGGGTCAAAAAGTGGTGAAAAATTGTTCACGTGGTATATGGGTGGTCCCTAAGATTTTTCAACACAATCACGAACTTAAGAAAGTTAAAACCGAAAATGGTTCAAAAAATAATATTATCATAGCTCATTTGGAAAACAGTATGCGCGTCTTAGATCCTAATAAAAAACAAAATATCGGAAAGGAAAATACCCCACTTATCTCAAATTTCATGTGTAACAATAAATTTAAAGATAAGGATAACTTACAAGAAATAGGAAAGTTAAGAAAGTTCCAATCAATAATCAGAACATTATATTTGTCAAAGCTGATAAAGGAAATGTGACTGTTGCTTCTAATTTCAATGGTGACAAAAAAACTGTAGAAACAATGCTAAATAATACAAAACACGTGCTTCCATAGTAGTAAAAGCTTATGCTCTCCCTAAGGTACATAAACCTGTTTTAAAATGAAGAATAATAGTCTCATCCATAGGTTCCCTGACCTATAATTCAGCTTCTTACTTATCTAGAATTTTAAAACCAGTATCAGGAAAAACTGATTTATTTGCTAAAGATAGTCGGGACTTCAAAAACTGTCTAAAAACCAAAAAATTTCAATTTCAGACTTCATGATTTCACTAGATGTTGTTTCCATCTTCGACAATATACCTTTAAATTTGGCTTTGGATCTTGTTGAAGAAAAATTAAATCTCAATAAAAATCTTACAAAATTTTCAAAAAATGATATTCTAGTGGCAATAAGAACTGTTTTTAACATCGCAATTTTTGCTTTCAACAACAAATCCTATAAACAAGCTTTTGGTTGTCCTATGGGTTCTCCCTTATCTGGGATCATTTCCAATTTAGTGTTAGAAGATGTCGAAAATGGAGCCTTAAGACATTTAAAATTCAAACCTTTAATATATAAACGATATGTTGACGACATTTTTGCTGTAATTCCTACTGAGAAAATTAATGAATTTGTTTAAACATTTAACAACGTAGAAGACTCTCTAAAGTTCACACATGAAATTGAAAATAATAATACCATAAAATTTTCAGATATTTCCATTAAAAAAATACATGAAAGAAACATTTTTACAGATTGGCTTAGAAAATAAACATGGTTTGGCCAATATCTAAACTTATAACTCACATAATGAATTCAGTCAAAAGATTGGCTCAATAAAAGGTCTAATTGATAGGGTTATAAAATCAAGTGATTTTAATTTTTATAAAAACATTTTAATTTAATTAAAGAAACATTAAAGTTAAATAATTACCCGCCAAAATTAATAAATAGCATTATAGAAAAACATATACATGAAATATACAATAGCACATGTAATAATCGTAAATTAGAAAACACTTTTCAGAATATAAAAGACTGATTTAAAAGATAATTGATCGAATATGGCATATTCAATTAAATGCGAACAATTTAATTAAGTTTACGTAGTTGAAACAGCTAGGAGACTAAAAAGTAGAATTACAGAACATGAAAGAGATTGTCGAACAGGAAACCA
>NC_046663.1:65847987-65861366 GCF_010883055.1 Belonocnema kinseyi | reverse complement strand
TTGCAATTTGTCATTTTTGTATATTCTTTCTTTCACTTTTATATTTATGTTTCTAGTTCATTTGTGTTAGTCAATTGGGTTTTTTGAAAGTCGAGTCTTTTGTCCAGCAGGCTCAGAGCTATGAATAAAAAGTCTCTGCTTGAATAACTCTTCAATAAGTGGGACAGTAGAGAAGTCAACTAAGGATATATCGCTGAACCCGGTGGCTATCCATTTATTTTGATGAAATTTTTTGCAATGTGTTGCTTAATATGTTTGGTGAAATGTTAAAAAATAAATCTGTACGCTAATTTAAAATTCCATTTTTTTTACAAAATTTCTAAAAATCGATGAAAAACTGGAATAAATTGAGTCCTATAGAGCAACAATAGCATTGCGTATATTTATATTGGGTCGCTCATTACGACTTTGATGTAAAAAAACTGAATGTGGTACACTAAAAGTTGTCAACATTTATATACTTGAAAAGGAAGTAATAAATGATTGATGCTTGACAAGACTATTTCTGATAGCTTAAGAAGTTGATGGAAAATAATTTTGATTCCGGATGGAGGGCGACAATACACCTAAACCGTGTTAAACACTTCCAAAAAGTGGTTTTTAATGATTATTTGGGAAAGGGTGCATCAAGTGGACCATACATTTTTACAGACAACGTATGAATCAAATATGTATACAAAATAATAGTATTCGCTAGACCCGTACATTCTTAAAATCGAATCGGTTTTCTTCAGAACCGACGTAGCTGAGTTTAAGTCGAAAAAAATCCGAACTGAACTACACGGAGCGACCGCGATAAGAGCTGCTACTGCTTTTGACACGAGCGGTTCGTGTAAAAATAAAATTTTTAGGAATGGCAAGAGTCACAGTTTTCAACGCACTGACCGCTCGATAATTCCCGCTAGCCGCTCGTGCTAATGGAAACAGCAGCGCGAGCTCGGTAAGTGTTGCGCTTAGACCGGCCAGTTCTTGGGATTGACAGCAATCTCTCAATGTTGATATTCAAAAGCTCGTGGTGCCAAACAGCTATAAATTTAAGTGAAAATCGCGCTTGCCGCTCTACTTATTCACCGCAATACCGAATGCTAAAAGTATTAAGGGAAAACGTGACATGATCAAATGCCATTTTATCATTAAACCGAAAATTTTAGAAAAGAGACATTTGTACAACTTTTTAGAACTGTAAGTGTCTTTTCGAATTAAATTTTTAGATTTTAGGTTTTCATATTAAAATTCAACTTTTAATGACTTTTTTAGTGAACGAACTCATAAAGTGCTCTCAGATCATTTTAATTTTCGCAATACAATCTAAAGAAAATATTTTGGAACATATCTTTCGAATTAGAAATGGACTTTTTACTAGTGGGAATATAAAATTAAAAGTCATAAAAGTACATAAAGGTTAGGTAAGATGGGGTTTGAACTAAAAAAATTTTTTTTCTTTATGGGCGAAAGTAGAATGTCTCATAATTCTTTACATTTATCAAATGTATTATCAGCGCATAAATATTATCATTGTTTTAACCATAAAAAAAATTCAAAAGATTTTTGAGGTTAAATGTGCTGAAAAATTATATACTCTGATGTTATAAACAATTACGATGTGCATATGCAGGTTCATTCATCTTGATCAGCTGATGCTGCTTGTATCACAGTTGGTATATTGCGGCGAATGAGTCAAGCGATAAGCGCGGTTGTCACTGAACATTAGAGCTATTTGACATCACGCGCTATTAAAAATTAACACGGTAGATTGCTGTCAATCCCAAGAATGGGCCGTGCCAAACGCAACACTTACCAAGCTCGCGCTGCTGTTGCCCTAAGCACGAACGGCTCGTGTGAATTCACGAGCGGGCATTGTCTTGGCAACTGTGGCTAGTACTATTAAAAAAAAATTATTTTAAAACTAACCGCTCGTGCCAGAGTTTCTCCGTGTAGGCAGTCCGAAGGTCTTTCAACTCGACATTCGACGCGTTTAGCTCGAAACGAAAGAAAACCGATTCGATTTCAGGTAGGGAGCGATTTAGCCAAAGCATTGTTTCTCCAAAGCACGATTTGTCAAAAATCTGCTATTTTCAGAGAGAAAGACTTGGACGCGCGTTTCATAGTTGAGAAGAGAGGCACGAGTACATCAGAAACGGACGAATGTTGGTAATATACGTGCGGGCTTTCATGAATTTCAGCTATAGATGGAGCAGCAAAGGGGTTAAATGAAAAATTCAAAATGTTAATAGGCAGATGTGTGCATATTGATTATAAAAATGGTATTGCTAACACAAATTCCGCGAATGAAATTAAATAATAATTAATTTAATGTCATTATTTTCAGTAGTAAATGATTGTTTCTTGTTATGAATAAGATATTTGAACATGCAAAGGGTACGTTAAGAGGTTTTTCATAGGAAATTGGTATTTCCAAGAAAAGAATAATCAGGTATAAAAGAAAATTTACAAAGCTTCACATTTGAAAGTTAGTTTCCTATTTTATCGCCAAAAATTAGGTATTTTTGAGAAAAAATCATAACGTCTCTACCGATAAAAATCTCAGAGCCTTTTCGAGAGAAATAGCCTGGCCCATTTAAGCCTTTAAGCAGGGTCGATTTGAATGATTTAGTCTCTGAGATAGCCAGAAAGATTTGGGTCCTTTTCAAGGACCTTTTAGTGGTCCTTTTAAGAGTGCTGCGACGGTAATATAATGTTCATTTTGTATTCGTCACGTACCGTGCGGTTGGAGTTATTTACAGTTTCTTTTAATTGATGAATTTTCTCATTATACTTATTTATAATTATAACTTATATACTAATATACAATTTTCTAGTTAAATTAAAAAATGTTGTCTTTTTTGGCATATCTCATTTCATTCACGAGAAAAGTTGTATTAATTTTAATTTAAAAATTTTAAAAAAAAGTTGGATATCTGAAATCATCGAAGCTTGTAGATTTCGAATTATTATGTTTTAGCCTGTTAACTATGAGATTTAAAAAAATCTACTTCTAAATTTTAATCCGAAAGCTAAACAAAGGACCGTTGAGTGTCGGTGACTCTATTGATATAGTCTCTCCGCTTGTTATTTATTTATTTATATACAGTAAACTTCCACCTATGTCCCCGCGCAGATAGTTTCCCTGTCCCTATATGAACTTATTTTCATGTGTGCAGTTCCTTCATCTCCCACCACGAACCATGTAGGGGCTCTACACTCACGCCCGCAAGAGTAATTGACCAATGTTCTATTATTTTATTGATTGACGACCTTTTAGCGTCCCGAAATACAATAAACAGTGCTAAATTTGAGGTGAGAGTACTCGATCTGATATGCTAAACTCAAATTTTGGATATTTTATTTGGTGAGACTGAAATGCCGTCAACTGACAAATAGGCCAGTCAACGAAGGATTTTAAATAGCAATAATTCATAACAATAAATTTAGTTGCAAGTCGTTGGTGGTATTTGTTTTGATTATTTTCCCAATCCGCTTCTGTTCTATCGCTAAAATTAAATGATATATTTCCAATTAGTAATATTACTTGAATTAAAGAACATTTTTATCTACCTTCGTTTATTTTCAATGCGAAATCATACACGTTAGTTCAAGAACTTTCAAGGGCCGAAATGCTGAAAAATAGTACGAGTAACTAGAGATAAACGTGAATACACAGAAAAATAAATGTTCTATTCTTGAATTTCGTTATTGAAACGAATACATTATTAACAAAGTTAAAATTTCTAACCGGTTTTCAGCAGCAATAACAAAGTTAATGAAAGGTAATGAAAATTTCTGGTATGAAGTTTTACTTTCGCAACGAAAATTAAAATATCTTCTGGTTGAAGAGAAGAATACAAAATTCACAATTTTCGTTACCTTATGCGAAATAAAGGTAATATCTCCCATAATAAGAAGCATATGAAATTTTATATAATACATAACATAAATAATATAAAATCTTGATGTGCAAAACAAAAGCAAAAAATTTCCTGGTATTATTATACGTTAATTTTGAAGCAAAACAATGAAACAGTGTGACTACGTGTATTAAAATTTGTGTACGAATAGTTTGAAACAGTTTCGTAGACGTTGCAATCTAACTCAAAGGTGTCACATCGCATATCGAGAAAGGAAGGATATATTTTTCACTAATTTATAGTAATGAAATACTTGAAAGAATTTGTTTCAGTTATATTATACTTCGCGTATGATATTTTTATATCGAGACCTAGTAACCTATAGATATTGGTGCTAGATTACGGTATTTTGATGTAATATTTTGCCCGAACGTAATCACTATTTCAAGTTTACACCAAGGATCTCAATATAGTTAATCGAATCATGGATTTGTACATACTGCAACTAACTACATATATAAATTTCCACTATTTATTTATATATATATATATCTGTTTCACTGTTTAATTTACTTTGGATAATGTCTCCTCAAATAAATGTCAAATAAAAGAGTAACTTCTTCAGTGTAGTAGTGAAGAAATATCGTTCAGTAACAAAACGAAATTTTTTAATTATTGTTTCTATATCTGAAACAAGGTGAGATTTTCTTCCAGATTCGATAAATTTTTAGAAATAATATTATTAGAATAAAATAGAGGGCTGAAAATGGTTACACTCGAAATCAGCCTGCAATTCAGCAGTGCATAATCCTGATCACGTCGAGTGAATTGGTTAAACCTTAGGATAGAAATTACAAGTATTAATTAAAAACAAAGTGAGAAATTATTCGAAAGTTTCTTATTTTCCAAGGAAAAATACATCATCCTCCAGTTTTGTCTTCAAAAAAGGACGAGCGTTGAATTCATTGACTTACTGCAGTTTCTGCGCTGAACTAGCGTACCGCTTCAGGTCAATAATGCGTGGGCAGATTTTGTAAAGTTTTAAGACTTCAAGCAAATAGTCATGCGGAACGAAAGAAAACGCTTGCTTGCAGTGAATGTATGCCATGTGTAAGTTCCTTTGATGCTTACGAGTTTGAGTCATGGCAACAGTGTCTATAGTGACTAGATGTTTACCGCCTCGCGAGTTTTTATAACATCCTTTTTGTTCTTCTGTAAGAATATTATTCTTGTCGGAATGAGAATATACCTTATGTGCAATGATAACTGTAAGACATTTATAAATTGTTAGAAGACCGACTATCGGTCGAAAGTCAGATGGATTTCGAGCGTCTGGTTTTTTTTTTGTAACACATACGTAGTACCCTGGAGCATAAAGCCTGGCATCAGATCTGCATGTTTAATGATCTTCTGAAAACACCTTGCCAACGCAAGATGCACACTCGTCAGCTACTTGTACTAGAAGCTGTGCACCATGTCTGGACCTGGAGCTTTCCAATTACATGCCCTTTTCAAGACCGTTGAAACATCTAAAGCTGTGATGTTTGTCAGTTGAATGACAGGGCTATTGCTGACCCTTGCTTCTTCCAGTTTGAACCATGCAGTTACCAAATTTGATCTGTTAATTTTTCCCCAAAGAACCGACCAGTAGTTAGTCATATAGTCCAATTGGGGGACTTCGGTGTTTCGCTGGTTATTTGGCTTTACTTTCAGTTAACGATAGAACCTTCTTTCATCTGTTTGAAAGTTTTGATTTTGTTGCTTCCGTGTACTACTTTTCTTGTACCGACGCAGTCTGGCAGTAAGAACATCAAGTCTCTGTCATTGAGAGTTTAAGTTTCATCCAATATTGCTAGTTTTAATGTCACGATGTGCCAAAGGTGGATGATTTTCATAACATGGTTTATCAGCTTTCTGGTTCTATTTCCTTTTTTATATTGAACTAATCGAACCAATTTGCACCTTACTTTGCTGAAATCTATATCTGCATAGTATACAAAAGTTTGCACCTCTAACACAGTTTGCGCTACTTTCAAATACGTAGGTAAAACCTTGCTGTCGAGATGTGATATTAGTGCACGCAGATCATTTGTGATGTTTATTTTGGGTAAAGAATGTCTTAGTGTTGGTTCTACGAGGTGTGTTCAAAAAATAAGGTGACTTTATGGTTTTATCAAAAAATATACATTTATTCCTCAATATTTATGTTGTCCCCTTCAAAGTAATCTCCCTTAGATATAATACACTTGTGCCAACGTTTCTTCCAATCATCAAAGCACTTCTGATAATCATTTTGTGGTATAGCCTTGAGTTCTTTCAGCGATGCAGTTTTTATCTCCTCAATCGTTGAAAATCGATGTCCTTTCATGGGTCTCTTCAGTTTTGGGAAAAGAAAAAAGTCACTGAGGGCCAAATCCGTTGAATATGGAGGCTGAGGCATAACTCTGGTGCTGTTTTTGGTCAGAAAATTTTTCACAAGCAACGATGAATGAGCAGGTGCATTATCGTGATGCAAAAGCCACGAATTGTTTTTCAAAAGTTCCGGACGTTTTTTGTATATCGCCTCTCGCAAACGGCGCATAACTTGAAGGTAATACTCTTTATTGACCGTACGACCTTGTGGTAAGATTCCTGATGCACTACGCCACAGTAATCAAAGAAGACAGTGAGCAAAACCTTCATATTTGACCGAACTTGACGTGCTTTTTTCGATCTTGGAGACTCAGGATGCTTCCACTGAGACGATTGGGCTTTAGTTTCGACGTCATAACCATATACCCACGATTCATCCCCAGTTATAAACCTTTTGAGAAAATCAGGATCATTATTGACTTCATTCAACATCTCCTGAGCGATGGTCATGCGATGGATCTTTTGATCAAAATCAAGCAGTTTTGGAACGAATTTCGCCGACACACGTCTCATGCCCCAAACGTCCGAAAAGATAGCATGGCATGAGCCGGTACATGATGTTCATTATCCGTAGCACCTATGCCTTCAGCATCAATCAAGTCTTCCTTGTCCACATCTTCCAAGGCGAGTTTATGAATAGCAAGCTGCTGTTCCACTTCCATTTTGATAGCAGCTATTTCAACAGCCGAAAACAGTCTGTCTACAGATATTTAGCGTTTTTGATCTGCCAGATTATTCTTATTTATTTATGTGGCTAGCTCTGGGTATTTTTCGTCGCTTTTTTGGTTTCTGAACCTCTGCTTCTGCAGCTGGTTAAATAAAATCATCCTCCTCTAGAGGATGTGGTGGTGTTGGTCATCAGTAGGTTGAGGAAGAACATCAATTGCTCCTGCTTGACTGTTTGACGCGGCTTCTTCTGATGTTCATTGCCGTCGTTTTTCCACGTCACATCAACCTGTTATTTAATCTTCATTGCTCGGTCTTCTGTCACGTGTAGATTAGTTCTGATCTCCTTCACCTTAGCGATAAGATATTTTAGTGTGACTTTTTGTATATCAGGATACTTTGCAGCAAATTTCCTTCTTAAGGGCATGTGACACAGCGAAATACCTATATTACCGACCTCATTTTATCCATTCAATGGATTTTTTTAAAATCTAAGAACTTTTCTTGTTTATAAAAAATTAGACTAAAACTTTGGAAAAAGTACCAGAAGACCATAAAGTACGTTTATGTACTTCATTTAGGTAGGAATTTCACTAAAAATTGTTTGCAACGACAGGAAAACTGAAACTATTTTTTGGCAGATTTCTTTTCTCACCTTGAAATTTTTTGAATCTAAGAACATTTTGTAGAATGTAAATCTTGGCCTGAAACTTCGGAAAAGACAAGAGCCGACAGTAAATTACGTTTATGTACTCCATTTAGCAACAAATTTGTAAAAAAATTTCCACTAAATATGAACCTGCACTTGTGAAACAGGAAGCAGCTGTCAATTTTATCGGCAGCAGTCGATATTCCCGATGGGCACGAAAACGCGCAGTCTCGCAGCCACTAGGCGAAGCTCTATAAGGTGGCTCATCATACCAAACATATCTTTGATCTTACACCTGTAATGCGGTTATGCGGGGTCCACGCGGTCCCACCGCCGGACTCAATTCTATCAGTAGTCGCGATTAGCTGTCTTGTCTATATCTGCTTAAAAATGTGAGGTCCACGCTGCCAAACTCTGCTGGCGCGGCCTCCCCCCGCCGTTAGTATTTGGTTATCCCCCCCCCCCCCAATAAAGTAGCCTTTATACTGATTTTTTGTGTCAATAGCGGATTTAATTGCCAATCTGCACATTTCCATTCAACTATATTCGCTTAAAAAAAGCCAATTTTTAACAGAAAGTCGAAATCAGTGTGTAAGTAAAAACAATAATTTTCTAACGAAAAAAAAAACAATTTTTGACTAAATGCAAAAATTCTCAACCAAAAAGTTCAATATTCTACTAAAAAAGGTTAACTTACTACCAAAACAGACGAACTTTTAATATAATTCAAGAGTTCTGCACTCAGAAGTTGAAGTTTCAAGTAAAAAAAATGAATTTTTGAATAAAAAGATTCATTCAAAAATTCTGAACTAAAAATTTGAATTGTCAACTAAAAAGGATGAATTTCTAAAGAAAAAGGTTAATTTACAGCGAAAAAATACAAATTTTTAATAATATTCAAGTGTTCTGAACTCAAAATTAACATTTTCAACTAAACAGATAAATTTTTAAACAAAAATATTCATTTATTACCAAAAAGAGAAATACTTAATCAAATTCAAGGAAACTATACTAAAACGTTGAAGTTTCAACTAAAAAGGATAAATTTTTACGGAAAAAGATGATTTTACTACAAAAAGGAGGAATTTTGAACAAATTCAGGAATTCTCTACCAAAAAAGTTGAATTTTGGAATAAAAACCTACATTTTGAAACAGAAAGATTGATTTAGTACCAAAGAAGAAATTTTTTTATTAAATTTCAAGAGTTCTGAACCTAAATGGTAATTTTAACCAAACAGATTAATTTTTAATGAAAAAGATTAATTCACTACCAAAAAAGACATAATTTGAGTGAAATTGAATAGGCTTGAAATAAAAAAATGAAATCTCAAAGCTTCGGAAAACTTCGGTGGTCTTTATTTATATCTCGATCCACGTTTGAAAGAAACTGGCGATTTTAATGTTTCGCGTGATTCTTAATTTCATGCATTTGACCGATGAATTGTATCCAACCTAATAGATGAAATTAAAAAAAAAGGTTCATATTAAAGCGTAATACTGGAATTTTTAACCGAAAAGAAGAATTTTAAAGAAAACATATTTTATCCAAATTATTAAATTCCTAACAAGAAAAGATCAATTTTCAACCAAAAATGTACATTCATAATTTAGGTAGAATTAATTAATTTTCAACCATAAAAATTAATTTTCTCCCAAAAAGGAAACTTTTTCACAAAGTGAATAAATTTTCAAACAACTAGTTTAATTTCAATTGATTAACATTGTTGATTAAAATAAAGAAAATGGGAATTTTACTGCGGTTAGAAGTAAATTCCAGTCAAGTCGCTACCTTCATTCGATTTATAAGATTTACAAAAATTCAACTTGAATTGTAATGAATTTAAAAAAAATTGGAAAAAAGGTTTAAAATTCCATTGATTTCAATAAAATTAATTTTTAAGGGAGTTTAAGAAACACGAGAAGAACTCAGTTGTTGTTAACTGAAAACAATTTTAAAATATTTTCAAAAATTTACAAAAATCCAAGGATATTTGAAAGAATAGAATGAAAAGCAAAAATGTCATTGAATAGAATTGTGTGAATTTAGAAAAATTCAGATGAATTAAACAAATTCAGGTTAAATTAATAAGAATTTTTGGACAATTCAAAATCCCTTCAAATTTAATGAATTCTGATATTTCCTGCAATCGTGGAAAATTTATTTAAACATTTTGAGAGCTCAATCCCTTAAAATTATTTAAACCAATTCAAAATTGTTTGGAAGTTTTTTAACTTTTGTAGAACTGTACACATTCTGTGAAATCCCTTGAAATTTCCTAAAAATGCCTTGGAATTTTTAAAAACAGCCTACAATATTTCAGAACTTTTGAATCCCCATTAAGTTACTACAATCAATTGAAAATACCTAGGAATATTTTTTAATGCTTTGAAATATTTCGAAACCCTTAAATTCTTTTGAAATTCCTTTCAATTTATTACAGCTCTTTAAAAAAACTCGGAATTTTAAAAATAGCTTTTAAAATCGTTCGGAATCATTTTCAAATATTGAAACTCAGTAAAAATCCCTTTGAATTTTTTAACTTTCATACAATTATACACACCCTTCGAAATCTTTGAAAATCCTGGCAAATTTTTAAAGTTCTTCTTTTTTGGTTGAAAACATCCATTTTTAACAAAAACGAACTAACTTAATTTCAATATATTCCAGGCAAACTTTTGGCTCATCTGCGACCCGGAATTTATTTTATTCCAAGGACTAAAGCACTCAAATGGGATCACCGACACGAGGAGCAGGATCATTCAGAGAGATCTTTGCGTTTCGGCACGCAAAGAATCCGAAAATCATACAATTTTGCCGGAATCTGTCTGCCTGCGGGTCTGTCTCTCTGTTGGTCTGTATGTATGTCTGTATGTATAGTTACTTGAATGTTGTAGCCCCGCTAACTTTTAAAGGATTTGTCCAATCGGGTCCGCATTTCATATACTCCTGAAGGTCCCCAAAATGAAGGTTAAGTTCATTAATCAGATATTTCCAAATTTAAAATTTGAATAAATTTTTTTTATGAGTTTTACAAATTTTTGTCAAATTTTCTGGTACGCGTCAAAAGGACGTGCAAATCATTCTGATGATATTTTTAAATTCGATAAAACTTCAAAAAGTTATATGATTTTCAGCATTTTTTTAAATTTTCAAAGAAAGGAAAAAAAAGTTTTTTAATGGATTAAGAAATATCAATGCAAATTTCTACTAGATATAAAATATATGTTTTTCGAAACTATTATCATGGAATTTCTTGATTAGACCAAAGTTCCAAGAGTTATATCATTTTCAAAAATATTGTGGTTTACAGCAGACAAAATAAACAACATTGCACGCATGTGATAATGAATATCTTAATGGAAAAACAACCTGTCACACTTTGCATGTGTGTGACTTATTTGAGGGGTCACGAGGGTCACATCCAGAATTGTCAATATTACGTGAATTCGAGTCGAAACTGTAAATTTCAGTTTACAGTCATAAAATACGATTAAATAATCACGTTTTAAATATTAACCCATAATTCTGTTTTATAGGGTGCCAAAAAACCCATAATTAAAGAATGGGGTTTTGCGAGTTTTTGTCTCTAATTATAATTTTTTGCCGGTTTTTAAAAACCAAATTGTTTCTGATACTTGAAACTTAACTTTTTGTTTATAATTAGATGTTTAAATAACTCTTTTGACAATTTATTACAGTTTTTTGAAAGGTCTCAGAATAGTGTTAGAATTTCGAGAATTTCGCGGCTTATTCCGAATTTTTCGACTTTTCAGTTATAGTGAGGCAATAATAATGTTAATTTGACATTGCAATCAAAATCATGGCAATTTTGTTGTAAAACTTTTTAATTAAAGTCAGGTAATAATTGATGCAAGTGCACGGACATAATTCTTTTAACTATTTATTATTTGTTATAGCTATTTTCTCTTTGTATAATGCTGATAAGCACCATATGGAAAAAATAGATAAATGAAGCTTTTTCTGAAATTTGTATATTTTTGTTCACTGCTTACTTAGTAGTGTAATAGTTAACGCAACTGAATAAGCATCATGTTTTAAACTATTATTTATAACTATCTTCTCTTGAATAATTTCTAGAAACTCGCGTTTTTTGTATAAGATTAAATAATTATAAACTACAATAAATTGTTTAAACAGCTAGGTTTGTTAACTTGCATTAATTATTAGGACACTAAGTAAAAAGTGGCTAAAAAGTTTTAAAATTATTTAAACAACGACAACTGTGTAGCATTACTATAGGAGAACATAGTTATAAACAATAATAATTTTGCTAGATAATTATGTGTGCTAAATTTCAATTATTATTAACTAACTCTAAGTGAAAAGTTGACATTATGGTAATTATTACCTCACTCTTATTGAAAAAAATATCACAAAAAACTGCGACTTTCTAGCATTATAATAAGATGGTATTATTATGAAAAATAATAAATTGTTTGAAAAATTATTTCTGTCAAGTTTAATTGATTATTTCGTAGCTCTAACTGAAAAGTTACAAAATTACAAGTTACAAGACTACTCGATATACCTAACATTGACTATTCTGTCCAAAATTTACAAAAGCATCTTTTTTGTGAGATATACTATTTAACTTTTTGGGGCTTCCGAAACATGTAAATAATACTTTCTTTGTTAAAAAAAAATTCATGAATTTTTTTGTAAATTCCAACAAATTTGGAAGCGATATGCATGAATATTCAAAGAAAAAAATTTATCAGTGCATGATGGTACCACCCTACGTGACACCCTTCATTTGATAAATTCCTTATTCCTGATTATCCATGAAATTTGAAATCCAGAAAATAAAACAGTTTGCCAAAAATTTCGAATTTCTCGATCTATTTATGCAAAAAGGTTATCGTACAGAACTTGAAAATTTTGGCTTGTAGGGAAGCGTAAGTGTCTAGCACATACATTGTTTATGAGGTTGTAAATAAATAATGGCTGGCAATCCATAATGCAAGTCATGGAGAACGTCATGGAAGGGCTGCCTCCTGACAAAACTAGTGAAAATACTAGAAGTGTCACCCGAATGTAAGCGTAAAAACAGTTGTATGCATAATATGTGAAGCGGTATATCACAAAAGTGAGTATGATAGATTATCTAACAAGAAGTATGTTGGAAACAACTTGGTAATGTGTCCTGAACACAGAGCATAATCTAACGTGCAGCTCTGCACAAGTGTGCAGTTCTGAATGGAAAGTGTGCAGCTCCGAATTTGTGTTGGGGAGGTACTTTTGAAATTATTTTCAATTAATCAAGTTTGTTGGCATTTAACAATAAAGTCAAGTGAAACGTAGGGGAGGAGCACAGTATAACACAAATATAAAGAAAAGCATTACACACTTATTAACAAAAGACAAAAGTATACAAGCTAAAGATGTCATTATTTAAAAAAATGATATAATTATAAATTGTGTTGATTGCGAAAGTGTAACAGCTGCTGAAAAATTACTAAAAAGTGAACTGGATAAAAATTGTGAAATTACAATTGAAAAATTAAATAATCCTAAGATAAAAATTGTTAACATAGATAACTCTACAAACCTGGATTCAGAAACAATTGAAAATGAACAATCTACTTGTAATAGTAGAGGAGTGGCTAGCACTAAATAAGTTAGTTTTGAATTTAGAAAAAACTGTATTTATTACTTTTGGTAATTAGTGTGATGGCGTTCCTGTAAACTTACAAGGAAACTATCCCAGGTGTCCCTCACCGATTTTGATGAAACTGCAATATGTTGTAGTACATCGAAAAATAAGAGACACGTATTTTTTTTTAT
>NC_046663.1:65844666-65847887 GCF_010883055.1 Belonocnema kinseyi | reverse complement strand
CACTAATATCACATCTCGACAACAAAGGTTTTACCTACGTATTTGAACGTAACGCAAATTGTGTTAGAAGTGCAAACTTTTGTATACTATGCAGCTGTGGCAACCATTAGAAAGTTCGGCCGGAAAACTAGGCCTGCAATTGCAGTCTTTGTCCCAGCAAGGGATCTAGATCCACGATGGAAGATCAGGTTGGATATGGATTTCAGCAAAGTAAGATGCAAATTGGGTAGATAAGTTCAATATGAAAAAGGAAATAGAACCAGAATGCTGATAAACCATGTTACTAAAATCATCCACCTTTGACACATCGTGACATTAACACTAGCAATATTGGATGAAATTTAAACTCTCAACGACAGAGACTTGATGTTCTTACTGCCAGACTGCGTCGGTACGAGAAAAGTAGTACACGGAGGCAACAAAATCAAAACTTTCAGACAGGTGAAAGAAGGTTCTATCGTTAACTGAGAGTAAAGCCAAATAATCAGCGAAACACCAAAGTCCCTCAATTGGAGTATATGACTAACTACTGGTCGGTTCTTTGGGGAAAAGTTAACAGATCAAATTTGGTAACTGCATTGTTCAAACTGGAGGAAGCAAGGGCAAGCAATAGCCCTGACATTCAACTGACAAATATCACAGCTTTAGATTTTTTAACGGTCTTGAAAAGGGCATGTAATTGGAAAGCTCCAGGTCCGGACATGGTGCACAGCTTCTGGTACAAGTAGCTGACGAGTGTGCATCTTGCGTTGGCAAGGTGTTTTCAGAAGATCATTGAACATGCAGATCTGATGCCAGGCTTTATGCTCCAGGGTACTATGTATGTGTTACAAAAAAAACCAGACGCTCAAAATCCATCTGACTTTCGACCTATAGTCTGTCTTCCAACAATTTATAAATTTCTTACAGTTATCATTGCAGATAAGGTATATTCTCATTCCGAAAAGACTGACATTATTGCAGAAGAACAAAAAGGATGTTATAAAACTCGCTAGGCTGTAAAGATCTAGTCACTATAGTCGCTGTTGCCATGACTCAAACTCGTAAGAACCAAAGGAACTCACACATGGCATACATTCACTAGAAGCAAGCGTTTTCTTTCGTTCCGCATGACTATTTGCTTGAAGTGTTAAAACTTTACAAAATCTGCCCACGCATTATTGACCTGTAGCTGTACGCTAGTTCAGCCCAGAAACTTCAGTAAGTCAATGGATTCAACGCTCGTTCTTTTTTTAAGACAAAACTGGAGGATGATGTATTTTTCCTTTGAAAATAAGACACTTTCGAAGATTCTCTCACTTTGTTTTTAATTAATACTTCTAATTTCTATCCTAAGGTTTAACCAATTCACTAAACGTGATCAGGATTATGCACTGCTGAATTGCAGGCTGATTTCGAGTTTAACCATTCTTAGCCCTATATTTTATTCTAATAATATTATTTCTAAAAATTTGTCGAATCTGGAAGAAAATCTCACCTTGTTCCAGATATCGTTACTGAACGATATTTAAGCTTGACTTTTGAAAATTCAACGTAGTAGGAGAAGCTTTTTTTCTTAAAAACATCCTAGGTTTCGATGGAAAAACTCGTATGCTGATGCTTGGATAACTGTCCATCTGAGCGTAAAAGTTACTCGAGATTTCGAGTTCTTCACTACAACACTGAAGAAGTTACTCTTTTATGTGACTTTTATTTGAGGAGACATTATCCAAAGTAAATTAAACAGTGAAAGAGATATATATAAATAGTGGAAATTTATATATGTAGTTAGGTGCAGTATGTACAAATCCATGATTCGATTAACTATATTGAGATCCTTGTTGTAAACTTGAAATAGTGATTACGTTCGGGCAAAATATTACATCAAAGTACCGTAATCCAGAACCAATATCTATAGGTTACTAGGTCTAGATATAAAAATATCATAAGCGAAGTATAATATAACTGAAACAAATTCTTTCAAGTATTTCATTACTATAAATTAGTGGAAAATATATCCTTCCTTTCTCGATATGCAATGTGACACCTTTGAGTTAGATTGCAATGTCTACGAAACTGTTTCAAACTATTCGTACACAAATTTTAATACACGCAGTCACACTCTTTCATTGTTTTGCTTCAAAATTAACGTATAATAATAACAGAAAATTTTTTGCTTTTGTTTTGCACATCAACATTTTATATAATTTATGTTATGTATTATATAAAATTTCATATACTTCTTATTATGGGAGATATTACCTTCGTTTCCCATAAGGTAACGAAAATTGTAAATTTTATATTCTTCTCTTCAACCAGAAGATATTTTAATTTTCGTTGCGAAAGTAAAACTTCATACCAGAAATTTTCATTACGCTTCATTAACTTTTCTATTGCTGCTGAAAACCGATTAGAAATTTTAACTTTGTTAATAATGTATTCGTTTCAATAACGAAATTCAAGAATAGAACATTTATTTTTGTTAAATATTAAATTGAACTAAGCGGAATGAAAGTTTTCTAGACACTCCTCGATCATTTTTAAACTTAGACCATAAGCTCTAATTATTTTTCTGTGCATTCACGTTTATCTCTAGTTACTCGTACTATTTTTCAGCATTTGGGCCCTTGAAAGTTCTTGAACTAACGTGTATGATTTCGCATTGAAAATAAACGAAGGTATATAAAAAGGTTCTTTAATTCAAGTAATATTACCAATTGGAAATATATCATTTATTTTAACGATAGAACAGAAGCGGATTGGGAAAATCAAAACAGATACCATCGACGACTTGCAACTAAATTTATTGTTATGAATTATTTCTATTTAAAAGCCTTCGTTGACTGGCCATTTGTCAGTTGACGGCATTTCAGTCTCACCAAATAAAATATCCAAAATTTGAGGTTAGCATATCAGATCGAGTACTCTCACCTCAAATTTAGCACTGTTTATTGTATTTCGGGACGCTAAAAGGTCGTCAATCGATAAAATAATAGAACATGACTGATAATATGCATTCTACCCTGGAGACATATTGCTGTTCTGACATCTATGAGTTACTTTTTAATTTTTGAATATTTCCTCGAGAAAGTTGTCTGTATTCTTATGAAGAAATATTAAAATACTCCATTCAAACTTCCCGCTCTTCGGGCCTATTTCATTAATTGGTCAATTACTCTTGCGGGCGTGACCGTAGAGCCCCTACATGGTCCGTGGTGGGAAATGAAGGAACTGCACACATG
>NC_046663.1:65838678-65844566 GCF_010883055.1 Belonocnema kinseyi | reverse complement strand
ATAAAAAAAAATACGTGTCTCTTATTTTTCGATGTATTACAACATATTGCAGTTTCATCAAAATCGGTGAGGGACACCTGGGATAGTTTCCTTGTTAGAGATAAAAATAGAAGATAAATATATAAAGAAAGTAGAATACTGTAAATATATAGGATTAATTATTGATCAGAATTTAAAATGGGATAAACATATTGAATACATAATCAATAAGACCAAGTATTTAATTTACATTTTCTATAAAATTTCTTAAATTTATGCAAACTGATATATTAAGAATGATCTACTATGCTTTCTTTCACAGCATTATAAATTATGGAATAATTGCTTGGGGTGGAGCCTACATGAATTATCTGAACTTATTGTAAAATATTCAAAAAAGACTATTGAAAATTGTATATAAAAACATTATTGTAAGTGAAAACCCAATGAACCTTAGGCAATTATTTGCCTATGAATCACTCCACTACTACTATAATGTTAACAGTGTTAAATTTTCTAAGTCAAATAGTGTAACTAGAAATAAAAATATACAAATACCAAAAAATTACAAAACTGTTAATGATAAAAACAGCTATATAAAAGCTATCAAATTGTTTAATAGTCTACCCAATGAATATAAAATAACTAGATATATCTAAAAGTTCGAACAGATATACGTTGGAAAAATGGATAAAATCCAATATTTTAGCCTCATGTTTTAATATAGTCCAAAAGCTTTTTTATGTTAACAACAACAGAATTTTTCTTTTATATTTTAGTTTTAAGTTATATGTAAGTTAATTTTAATCAGTACCCCCGCACAGGTAATTTTTGTTTGCCTCTGGGGGTTGCAGGTTGTAAATATTTCTATTGTATATGTGTAACTTGTAAAATGCTGAATAAAGGTTTCAAGATACCAGAATATATTACGAGAGTGAAAATTTTCATCTTTTTATCTCGTCAATTATCCAATAAAAAGGTTGCCACAATTTTCCGTCCTAAACGCATGAGTACTGTATGCCCTCCTATTATTTCTTGCATATATTAAATAATAAAACAATATTTTAAGTATTTACAATATTCACACAGTTGAATATTAGGTATTTACTTACATAAATATATTTATAATTAAAAAAACGCATAGACGAGGTAGCAAAACATTAAAATTTTGTATTCTGATGTAACGAAATTTGAATATACCGTCAAATTATCTAAAATGGAGTTGATATTGTAGGTTATGTTCACTTTGAATGGAATTGTGCATGAGAAAAGTTCTAAATCCAAAAGTCGAACTCTAGCGCCACCTATCGCCTGAATTAAAAAAAAATACAGTTACCGACACAGCAGGTGTTACCGATAAAGTGGAACATATTTACCATCAATTACTATTTTTATAAAAAAAAAATTCTTTCCCAACTCTACGCAAGGATATACAACTTCCTTTTGCGTTAATTAATACACTCCTCAACATTTTTCCGCTTTTTTAAACTTTTATTTTCACATATGGGAAAAAATTTCGATCTTGAGACTGGCTTGATCGGTTGATTTGAGTGTCACATGCCCTTAAATTGTACCCTTATAACGTTTTCGTTGCATACTTCGCACTTTCGTGATAGAGAAGCACAAATTCCTCTTTCATTGTGGTGTCCCAATGGATGCTCTCACACGGTATTTCTGTTGAGGTGGTTGGCTGCAAATAGCTAACGCTAGCCAAAGCATCCTCAGCAGGCACAGTTGATGTTCCACTGCTTGCCGTTTGTCGCAGATGTTCTTGATTGCCAGCTGTTTGATTAGTGAGATCTGCTAGACCATCTCGCAGCTCACCATCGCTCGCTTCCTGATGGTCAAAAAAATTTCTGAGAATGCTACAGGTGTTTAATAAAACCGCCATCTGAGCTGCTGTTCAGTGCATCATTGTGCACATTGCCTGTAGCCGAAATCACAATGGGTTGAATAGATGCATGATTCACAATGCTCCATGTAGTCTTTAGTGTATGCCTTAACTCGCTATACTTGTGGATCTTGGTTGTATAGGTTGACAGAAAATTTCGGTTAAGCAGACAAACAATGTCGATGATGTAGACTCTTGCACCTTTTCTTTTTCGCATCACGATGTCAAGTCGATTGGCCCAAATGTAATGATCCGTTTGGATAGTAACATCCCAAAATAAGATGTAATCTTCGCTTTCTAAAACGTGCATTGGAATGTATCTATAGAAGGGTATCCATTCTTTTAAGAGTCCTAGGTTTAGGGCAAGTTGTTGATGTATAATGCCCGCTACATCATTATGCCTGTGCGTATATTCTCTCTGAGCCATTACGCGACAGTCATCAATATTGTGCTCGATGGATTCGTTGGTATCTCCACATAATCGGCACCGGTCAACCACGTCTTAATGTAACACGTGTTTGCGATAATTCCTGGTGCTAAAAACCTTGTCCTGTATTGCAATGACGAATCCTTATTATAATTATTTTGCTTTTACTTTTTGTTTTATTAAAACTAGTGTATGAAGATTTATTTTTATTTCGATGTGAAAAATGTTACGAGTCTAGCCATATTAAAAAAAAGAAAAAACAGGAAAAGACTTTAGATACGAGTAATAAGAAATTCTTGTACGTTCTATCCTAAAGTTTTACCAACAGATTCCACGCTAGACGAGGTCAGTCATATGTATTGATATATGTATTGCAGACTGATTTCTTAGGTACAACAATTTGCAGCCTTCTATTTGATTGTACAGTTTTATTTCTAATAATGAATCAAATTTGGAAAAACTTTCTCTTTTCTTGAGATATCAAAACAATAATGGAGAAAGTTATTAACTGCCTCTGAAAGATATTTGACCTTGTATTTTCAAAATTAAACTTATTTGGAGAAACTTTCTCTTTTTGAACTGAAATGGCACAGATTTTGACGAAAAACTATCACGCTGATCTATGGATAACCATTCATTTGAGCGCAAAAATCATTTGAGATTTTGACTTCATCACGATTACACTGGAAAAAAATATTTTTTTCTTTGAGTTTTATTTAAAACGATATATCAGCCAAATTCAAATAATCAATCTGAGCTTTATTAGACAAATTAAGTCTTATATCTCCAAATTCAATAAATGAATCATTTTTACTACTTTTAATTGGACATTTAGAAACATAATCTCTTACAAAGTCATCTTGTATGACGAAATATGTAGAAAGACCTAATAAAACAACATTTTTGCAACCATATGTGACCTCACTGGTGCTTTCCTTTTTCTCAATCTATTTTATCAATATATATACACTACTGTGTGAAATTATCAGATCGATTGACGCAAGTACTATTAAGAATCACTGCTGGCTTTGAACCACGATAACTCAGCGAAAAAAAAGATAGGGCATTTAAAAAAACAGTTGGAAAGCCTATGAAATTCCAGGTCTAGTGGTGTTAAGCGTATATTTTCTTGATCTGATGAGCACGTGATAAGTTGAAAAACAAATTCTAGATTTTCTGAAATTTTGTACCTCGAATTCAACTTTTAGCATGACCTAGGAAAATTGTTGTAAAAATCTAAAAATTGTACGACATAGGGCCTGAAATTTTATCTTTAATTTAAGCCGAAGGAACTTAAAAAATCTTCATCGGTTCCCGAGATGCGATTAGAAATGTTAAATCGTATCTGAGTTGAGTGTTAGACGACGATCACGGTTCTCGGCCGGTCTGCTGCTCGCCTCTTTCGTTGAGGCAGGACCGAATAGGCCACGCTCAGAGGTGGCGCTTGATTGAGAATTATCCTCATACTAAAGAATAAAAAAATTATACAGTTTTTTTGGACTTCCTAAATTTTTTATCGAATAGAATATTAATAAAAATGTAGATATATTGTAACGAGAGTAAACTATTTTTCAAACCAATGTGCATCTAAATTCTAAATGAATTATTTATATGAAAAGCACTCAAAATATTAAAACTGAATAATAATGGAATTACTTTATTATATATTATTATAACTTCAATTTATATTAAATGGTTTACAATTTTATTCCTTTATGGTTGACTATGTATAAATTCGTTTTCGTTTTTCCATCGTAAATTTTGACAATTATTTGATACTCCAACTTTCATCAATCAACTTTCATCAAGCACCACTTCTGTGCGTAGACCATTCGGTCCTGCAGGCTCTCTGTCTTATAATTTTCAGATTTTTCCAACAATTTTCCTAAGTCATACTAAAAGATGAAGTCGAGGTACAAAATTTTAGAAAATCTAGATATTTTTTAAACTTACTACGTGCTGTATTCTCTTTAGCAGATCAAAACAAAATCTGTTCAACACTACTAGACGTGGATTTTCATAGGATTTCAAACTGTTTCTTTTTAAAGTCCTATCTTTTTTTCGCTGAGTTATCGTGGTTCAAAGCCAGCAATGATAAGTTAAATTTTGTTGCACGTAAAATTTTCCACTGTTAAAGTTTACATGCTATTTGGCGAAAGTTTATCCTACGATGGAATAAACGCTGTCGTCTGCTACGGCGTCCTTATCAGAAATGGGAATAGGGCAATGTATGAGTTAATGCGAGTTAGAAATCGATACGCCAGATTTAAAACGACACAGAAAAAACAAAAGTTAAAATGTTTTGCAGGTTTAAAAATTAAATTAAATTCTGATCTCGTCTACTGCGTGATGCGGAAGTGAGCAAATTTCGATAAAGCATGGAGAATCAGTAACAGAAAACACCAAAAAAATGTGTGCTTACTGATGTATTTCCTCCGAAATAAATTAGACTACTGCAGAGGAATTGAAACTTACCTAATACCATTTAGCAAAAAGCGCAAAAAGCAACTGACAGATGGGAATCCCCGGTTCTCTCCAATTTAATGAAGTTAAACGACGATGAATAGTGCTGGCGTCGCAATCCTCGCTACATCTCGAATAAAAATGGAGCGATTATAAGGCGAAAGGTTATCCAGGCTAGGTTAAAAACGGAAAATTATCTTCGATTTATGTAAAGTTCATACGGCAAGGTTAATTTTTGTTGCGGTGATTCTTTCACCTGAAATCGATGTAAACCTTCTCTTTCGTTTTTTTTGTGTTGAAAGCCCGAGAATTCGCGACCGTTTTGAAAATGTGGGTTGTCAATCAACCTTATGAACTTTTATATAGTTGGAGTCGTGGATATATTAATTGACTTGCTTTCTCTTTTACGAAATCTTTCAGTATCCTGCTGAACGCTATTTTGTATTAGCATAATGAGTGTCAATGTTGACAGCTCTATAAAATGTTCAGGTATTATCTGCGTTGAAGTATAGACGATACAAACGTGCCAACCTACCGGTTGTGAATGTATAATAGAGTAGTCATACATATTCAGTAATTATGACACATTTCATTCCATAGTTTATTAGATACCTCTCTCAATTCTCTGACCTTAAGAAAAGTAATGGTGAATGCAGATAATTTCATTTTTGTTTTAATCACCAAACGAATTTGGAAGAAATATTCAACATGTTTTGAGAAATGAGATAAAAAGGAAAAACTATCGTTCTCTTTTAAAGGCAAAACCGGAAATTGTTTTATTTTTCCTTGAAAAATAAGACACTTTCGAAGAATCTCTCACTTTGTTTTTAATACTCATAAACTGTTAAAACTGGCAGTTTGCCTATATTTATGAAAATGACAGCCAAGGACTAAGTCAAGCGACTTATCAGATGAGAATGTTATAATTTAATTTAATACGATGTTTGAATTCTCTTGCGATGATGTTGTAGGTACAAAATTTCGGGAGTACTTGCTTCTACGGGCCTTCCTGAACGTGGTTCGTCGCTTATTGATGTACGACCACACTTAAATTCATTTACCCAGTTATAAACCGTTGCTAAGGCAGGGGCAGATGTGCCATGAACTGAGTCCAATTCATTTTTTATC
>NC_046663.1:65835505-65838578 GCF_010883055.1 Belonocnema kinseyi | reverse complement strand
ATTTATATTTTGTATTTTTTCAAGCTAATTAGTATAATATACACCATTTATTGTATGCATTTTTATTTTAAGTTTTGACTTGAATGTTTATTCTGATTATTTTTTCAATAATTATTTGCAAAAAATGAGTAATAATTTATTTATTAAATTCTTGCATAATTATTAGTATTTTTTTATTTTTGCCTATTGATTTATGTTAATATTTAGTTCAATTACAATAAACAATACAACCATAATTATTATATTTTATTGATGAAAAACTATGCCTATTTCTTTCGTTTTATCACTCCATTTGTTTATCGAAACTATAACTTTTAGATACATTGTTTAAAAATTCAATTATTTAGCAATGCTTATGAAGCTTTGGGCACATTTTCTTCAGATGTTCATTGTTTGTACATATTTAAAATATTTCAATTTATACTGCCAAATATGGCGGCTGAAAAATTCTGAAAAACAAAATTGTTGACGCTGTAAAATTCCTGAATAATAAAATGCTCATAAAAAATCCGAATTATGAAATTCCTGGATTATAGAAATTAAACAATTATTTTTCTTCAAAAATAAATATTATTTATTTATTAAAAACACAATGATCAAATATCTGTATCAAAGAAATTTCGTATCAATGTTTAAACCATTTGAAAATTATTTCTTGAATTATAAATAACAATAATTTTATGAAAATTGTTCAAATGAATTAGCTTAAGGACTGTGCGCATTTTTAAATAAAATTGCTCATTCAGAAATACATTCTTTTTAATTACTGTTATTTAAAATTTTTTAGTGAATTTTTTTATTCAAGAATTTTTCAATTCGGGATTTTTATATTTCGGAAATTTTATAATTTTTGGAGAATTATTTTTCGGGATTTTTCGGTCGTCCGCTGACAAATTGCCAAGTTCAAACTTTAAAACTAATTTTGATACACCAATCATTTCGGCTAGAAATGTGTTTCTGTGTTTTTTATATATATTTCCAGTTAAATTTGATGGTGTTCAAAATTTTTTGGAAGATTCGAAAATATGTTAATTTAACCCATTTGTATACGCTCATGAATCATAAAAAATATTTTATAGATTGAAGAGGGTTATAACTTTTGGTTCATTTTTTCTGTGCCTTACAGACAGTTACGCAATTTTTTAAAACATTCGCATTTATTTTTCATACAACAAGATTCTTCTTCACATTGAAATCTTTTACCTGAGAATAAAATACAAATTTGGATCTGATAATAGAATATACATATGTGCCGTGCGCTGAAGAAAGTTGGCTTACTCTAAAAAAATCAAAATCAAGGTTTTTACATATTTCTATAGTTTTTCAACTGCTCTTTTTAATTAAACCATCGGAAAAAATATTCGAGCATTATTATTGCTAATAATTGAGTCGTTGGGTGCCCGAGTAATAGGGTTTCGGCTCGAGAGCTCGAGATTCCGTGAAACATCTCTCACCACTCACTATTCCAACTACGCGTATCATCTATACACAGAAAAACACTGGTGTTAAATTTGCTGCAGCTCAAATTTTATTGGGCTCCTAATGAACATTTGAGAGAGTTTTCAAGTCTCAAATGTATTCCTCTGAACGTAGGTGCCCATGTGGGCATCTAGGGGAAAGTATCATTTGGAGACTGAATTTTGGCTCATGCAGAGTTGTGGAGTTCTGAACCGCGCTGTCAGCCACCTGAATACCTGCCAACGCAACTATTCGCTTTGCGATATTAGCCTAAATAATTGTTAATAAGGAAACCAATTGCAACAATATTTACCTAATTTTCAAATTTCTTTCATTTAATAGGGCGTATCAGTCACTTAGAATAAAATTACAACTTCCTAATGCAACTTCCAAAAGTTAGGTGAGTCATGCCCGTCGACATTTGAACTAAAGCCGGGATGTATAGAAAAAGTCATGACCGTCTACATATGCAATAAGGTATTTTCACTCCAATCACTAGCTCACTTCACTTCGTTGAATACTGAGGGGATAACAATTGGCCAAATGCATGGGAATCTGTTAATTTTTGCTCTATTTTTCTAATATCTTCGTAGAAAGTAATTTTTCTGTATAAGTGCAATTGAAAAATAATTTTTCTTTTTTAGGGACTATTTAATGCAATAATAAAATGATAATAATTTTCATTCATTCGTGCATTAGGGCTGAGCGCTGGTTGTCTACCCTTTGATGCACGATTCAAAATTACATTGAAAAACAATTCTTGTAATTTAAATAAAAAATTATTAAAATATACACAATAATTTATACAAAGTGTGTAACTTTTCATTTCAGGAAAGAAAAATATAACACATATATTATATAAATAACAGTGAATTTTCATTGAGTTCCAAAGACCAACCTATATTTCACAAAAAATTTAATTCGAAAAGAAATTTCTTGGAAAAGTGATTGAAAATAATTAATTATAAGTTTTTGATCGAAAAGAACAATATTATCAGCTGAAATTATTTTTAGAAAAATTCAAATATGATCATTATTAGATTCTACAATTAACTTGTATATATCAAGCTACAGAAACATTATATGGTATTTCAACAAATCTATCTATTACAAAATGTTTTGTGAACTATAGGTCAGTTTTTGAAGTTCAATGAAAATAAACTATTATTTATAAAATATGTGTCATGCACTTTTTTCTTGTCTGAAATCAAAATTAACACAATTTGAATACATTCTTGTGCATATTTTAATAATTATTTATTTAAATCACAAGAATTGTTTTTTTTCAATTTAAATTTAAATCGCGCGCTAAGTGTGGCCAATCAGCGTTCAGCTCTAACGCAAGCGTGGTAGCTCAGGGTGCCAACATTGGCATCATTGGTCCACAGTCCAAACCGGAAAAATAAAGTAAATCAGCCGAAAGGAAAAAGTTGAGATATGAAAGCCTCAGTTAGATATTTTCACTTCAACCATCAGCTAACTTCACTTTGTTAAAATCTGAGGGGGAAAATGGATCAAATACGAGGGTGGATTGATAAGTTTCCGGCCTGACCAAGAAAAACAACGTTTTTAAGAATTTTTTTTTTTATTTCTCAACATAATCTCCTCCAAGGCT
>NC_046663.1:65833723-65835405 GCF_010883055.1 Belonocnema kinseyi | reverse complement strand
CAAGCTATCTAAGGATGGTACTATAGAACGCCACCTCAAGGTAGGCCTAGTGGCGCCATCTCTCGGTCAGGCCGGAAACTTATCAATCCACCCTCGTACATGAAACAAAACTTTATTTCTGTAATATATTTGTAATTAATAATCATTATTATTATTTTATTATTTCATTAAATAGTAATTAAAAAATAAAATTATTTTTTAACTACACTTATGTAGAAAAAATTACCTTTTACGAAGATATTAGCAAAATAGGGCAAAAATGAACTGAATCCCATACATTTGGTCCCTTATTTTCCCCTCAGCAATATACGAAGTGAAGTTAGCTGTTTATTGAAGTGAAAATACCTAATAGGCGTTTATCTTATCAGTTTGAATGTTCCTGCCGCTATATTTGAAACATTGCAATGTTTCACGAAACTCCCAATGTTTCATGAAACTTTTCATCAGTATGATAATAGCCACTGCAAGATTAGATATCTAAGATACCTTCAAACTTCCGCAGAAAATCTAGTGGAAATTTGTTCGAACGACCAGGCATCAATTTCGATGCAGACGGTCACGACTTAGTTTGTACATCCCGGCTTTGGTGGTTTGAATGTCATATAGTATGTTTTGACTAACCTAACATTTAGATATCATATCACGCCAAGTACTATTTTTATTCCAAGACTATTTAGTTGCTGGTAAATAGGAGGGAATAAAAAGTTAGGTAATTATTATTATAACTTACCTACTTATTAACATCTGTTTCACTCAAATAACGACCGACAAAATGATCTTGACAGGTGACTTACAGTTTGTAGACGACACTTCACGTTGCATTGTATGAGAAAAAACAGTGTCTAAATAATGCTTTTCCCCTAGATTCTCGGAATGAACCTGTATGGCTCAAATTTGTTGCAACTCTATTGAACACCGATTTCGGTGTACATTTGAGGATCGGCGATTTTCTGTGTACTGGGCTGGGGCGAAAAACCAACGTTGTGCGTCCAGAAAACGCCTGGGTGCGGAAAAGTGTACCAGTCCAATCCGAAACTCAGCGCACTTTGAAATTTTGAAATCGGATAATATCTTCAGTCTGTTCTTTGAGGGTGAAATCTCGAAATTTCACTAAAAAGCACTAAAATTTAAGGTTTTGCAAAAATGGGCTTAAAATCGATGCCGATGCCTTCCAACCGCTCGTCCTGCAAAATCTCACTTTCCAGAGTAAGACCCCTTTCTTCGGCGCACGTCGCATATGACTAAAAATTTATTTTTCTTTGCTTCTATCACAGATGCTGTAGATCTGAGAGTGTATAATTTTGACCGTATTCAAAAGCGCCATTCATTGTGACTAGAGTAGATACTATCAAATCGAAAGTATCTTTATTTCACGGAAATAATTTTCCCTAGAAGTTAAAAAGATACTTTGCTAATTTAAAAGTATGTCTACCGCTTTAAATAAATTTAAAAAAAAATAAATGTGCATTTATTTTTCTCAATTGTATATGCTTGAGCTTCATATAATCGTCAATAATTCAATCTATGGTACTGTACTTTTGATTACAAAACTCGAATTATTTCACTGAAACCAAAATTTATTGGTGCCAACGCACGCGACACGATTTTACGGTACTTAACCAAAAATAAAAACAATAAAGAACTAACCGAGAAGTTAGCGCCAGAAAGTCTTGCTCGCGTAA
>NC_046663.1:65820824-65833623 GCF_010883055.1 Belonocnema kinseyi | reverse complement strand
CTAGTCGGGAGTGGTGCTGACTGAAAACAGATGATTTGGAGCGATTCGCGCGCCATCTGTTGGTCATTCTAAGGACTTATTGAACTACCCTCGTATGTATATGCATATAAATATTATAATTAGGTAAGCTTCTTCCTCAGAGGGAAGATTTCAATGGGGTTTCGCCCAAAACTTTAAATAATATTGACAATGTTATAAATTTATTTTAGCATTCAAATGGTTTCCATAGATGTATTCTTTTTCTTTTTATTTCTTAATTAAAGTTATGAAAGTAAAATCATATATAATTATTATTCTTTTTATATTAGTTTAAAACTGCGAAGCCATAACTGCCACTTTATAATATTGCGCCATACAGACATTTAAAAATGTATCATGATATTAACATGCAATTCCTAGAAATACCCTCCTTCACACCTTCTTATCTTCTATTAATAGAATATAAACAAACGCATTCGTCTAGCGCAGGGCTCTTTAGCTAGAGGAAATTCAGCCGAAAATACTTTATTACTTTATATTAATATATAATATATAGTATATCACATTAATATATATGAATATGTATTATTTAATTACTGAATTTAGTCTCTTTCTCTCTCTAATTTTCCTTTATGCAATTAACTCACTAATTATAAAAAGGAATATAAATACTCAATTATTCATTTTGCTCTTATTTTCATTGCGTTTTAGATTTTTCTATTTTTATTGTAAAAATTTGAGCATTTTTAATAAAAAACATTTTTATATTTGACGCGTACTGTATGTGTTTCATTCATTTATCCTCGCCGTATTATAATAGAAATAAACTAGATTACATTTTTTTTTTCAGTTTATATCTTGTTTATTACACAGCCACACAAAAAAATAAGTGTGCGGATAACAAGACATACGTATTCCTATGGATTTTGGGGCGCTGAATTCAAATTCGGTATCAAAAATCACCCATCACGTCATGGTTGAGTCATAACCTGAATTAACAGAAATTTATGGAACTACACTTAAAGCTCTGGAAGCATATTTTCTCCGTAGCAAATGTGTGCTACATCGAATGGGTCACCTCGAGCCTAACCTAGAAATAAATCTAACCTAGCCTAACCTAACCTAGCCCAACCTCACGAAACACAATTAAACTGATTGTGTGGTCCCGTTGTGTTTGCTGTAACGTTTGAATGAGCTTGGGATTAACCTACAAAGAGGTCAAATCTATCGTAACCTAAAAAAACCTGACTTAACCTAAACTAAACTAACTTAACTTCACGTAAAACAATTAAACTCATTGTGTTGTCCGGTTGTGTTTGCGGTACCGTTTCATTCAGCTTCGGCTTAACCTACATAGAGGTTTTACCTATCCTAACCTAACAAAATCTGACCTAACTTAACCTAGCCGAATAAAATTCAACCACAGGTGTAGCTATGTAAGCGTACAGTTCTCAGTCTTAAATGTGTGCTATATTTAATAGGTTAACTCGATCTTAACCTACAAATGAAGAAAAAAGGACACGTTATAACAGGCAGAAAATAGACTGAAGTAGGTCTATAAATCAATTTAAGTACGATAAAAAGCAAGATAAAACGTAAACACGAAAGACAGTATAAATATATCTCTTAAGTTTAAAAATAGCAGAGAGAAAAAAATTTTGAATAAAACTCTCATTCATTTGCATGTTTAAGTTATAGTTCTACATTTTAATTGATACAAACATTGTCAGGTTAATTGAAATGGGGTCAATTCTACTTGTAGTTCTAAGTTTCTTCAAATGAGTAATGTGCGTCTAAATTTTTAAGCACCTGTAGTACAATGAAATAAATTTTATTGTGTTACAACGAGAACACTTAAGTTAAGTTGTGTTGCGTTAAGCAAAATTTCGTTAGATTCTGTTAAGTTAGGTTCATTTCTAGGTTAAGATCGAGTTAACCTATTAAATATAGCACACATGTAAGACTGAGAACCGTACGCTTACATAGCTACATGTGTGGTTGAATTTCATTCAGCTAGGTTAGGTCAGGTTTTGTTAGGTTAGGATAGGTTAAACCTCTATGGAGGTTAAGCCGAAGCTGAATGAAACACTACCGCAAACACAAGGGGACAACACAATGAGTTTAATTGTGTTACGTGAAGTTAAGTTAAGTTAGGTTAGGTAAGGTTAGGTTAGGTCAGGCTTTTTTGGTTAGGATATGTTTGAACTCTTTGCAGTTTAAGCTCAAGCTGATTCAAACGGTACCGCAAACACAACGGGACAAGACAATCAGTTTAGTTGTGTTTCGTGAGGTTGGGTTAGGTTAGGTTAGATTTATTTCTAGGTCAGGCTCGAGTTGACCCATTCGGTGTAGCACACATTTGCTACTGGGAAAATATGCTTCCAGAGCTTTACGTGTAGTTCAATAAATTTCTGTTAATTCAGGTTAGGTGAGGTCAGGTTCTGTTTAGTAAAGTTATGTTAAATAACTTGATATCAGGCAAGGGTTGATCCTTCAAAGTTGTCGACATGTTGTTGAAGTGACAATTTGCATCACTGGCATTATTTTGAAATTTATTTGCCTCAGTGCATGATATTTCGTCATTTTTTGAGGTTATGGCTCAACCATGACGTGATGGGTGATTTTTGATACCGAATTTGAATTTAGCGCTCCAAAATCCGTAGGAATACGTGTGTTTTGTTACCAGATCCGCACACTTATTTTTTTTGTGTGGCTGTGTTATTTTCTAATTAAGGACATTAAAGTAAACTCATAGAAGTTAGTTATTCTTTCATTACTAGGCTAGAATCTAAGAAACCATAAGTACATCCTTAAATATGGCGCCATACAGTCTACAAAACTCATTTAACCATGCAACATTCTACTTGCAATTAGATGTATTTTTTTAAATGTTGTGAATAAATCTATTTTAATAGGTTTGAATGTAATCCTAATCTCTTGTATTTAGCATCCCATTCCTTGAGTAAATAAGTTTTATTATTCAAATAATAACATTGAAAGAATAATCTTGAATTTTCATTCCTAGTTCAAACCATTAATATATTGTCGTAGACTTTAATTTTTAGAAATGACGTCTGGGAACTCCCTTTTCTCAGAAATTTATCTCCAAACGTGTGTGCAAACATAAAATAGGCATACATGCACGTGCTCGCTTCAGCTTTAGTCATCAGAGATTGGGGGGGGGGCAATTTGGGGGTGTCTCTCACGTGCTTCACAGGTGCCCCCCTCCTCCACCATGACAGGGGTCAATGATCTCACGGCGTTGTGGAAGGGGAAGGCGCCAGTCCAGACAGCGGCCGAGGAGTGGGGATAGGCTTGCGGCAGCTCCATAGTTTACCCTTACTACAAATCTGGCACAAACATTTGCATTTTTAATAAAAAATGATGAATTTTCAATGCAGAACATTCATTATCGATAGAAAATGACCAATTTTTAGGAACATACATGAATTTTTAACTCGAAAGGCGCAATTTTCAAAAAGAAAATATCAATTTTTAATTAGGAAATTAATTTAAAAGAAAAATGAAATATCCACCTTGTAAGTTAAAGAAAAATTAATTCATAATAAAAAAAACGAACTTCTAACAAAATAGCGACTTTTTTAGCCATAAAGTTCAATCTAAAAATGACATTTTATCCGCAGAAGATTTATGTTCTAAAAATAGAATAGTTAAATTTTCGACCAAAGAGGTGAATCTGAAACAAAAAGAAGGATTTTTTTACGAACTAGTTCAACTTTTACCAAACTTGTGAATTCCTGATGAAAAAAATGACTTTTTAGGAAAATAGTTGCATTTTTCAGAGAATAGTAACATTTTCAACTAAATGCTAGAATTCTTATCCAAACGAGATGAATTCCGAACCACAAATATAATAGTAGACTGTACCAAAAAGCATTTAAGCGAAAAGAAAGAAGAAAAAGGGGTTCGCATAAAAATAGAGGGTAGATCAACCTTGTACGTTTTTCTTTAAGAGTTATACAAGAAAATTTGTTTTGAACATAGACTAAGTTTTTTTGTTTTTAACAAATTGATTTGGACACGCGTTTCGTTCAGAACAAAATTTTCCTTTTACACTGATAATTTTTTTAAATTGAAATTATGAAATAGAGACTATGATGATATTCATTTGATTCTATTAAGACCAGTGCATCGGTTTCAACTTTTTTCAAAACTTACTTCTGCGTGGAAAATTTTTTTTATACGAAATGTATCCCAAGAACCTCCTATATAACTTTCCGCTAAAACGCATAAATTGCTTGGACCAGGTATCAAACTTCTCATTTTCTCCAAAGAAATTGGGCTCTTGTTATAGATGTAATGTATACCTATAGTCCCCCGTATGTCTGGTCTTTAAAACAATCAAGTGAATCGGGTGCATGAATCGTGTGCACCAGGTATATGAATCCAATTTCCTTAGGAAATTTTTTTTTACATTCTCATCATAGAAGGTGTAAGATTTGTGTGAAATGTGATCCCCCCCCCCCAATTTCTGTCAAAATTCCACATTTTGAGACCCTCTGAAACCGAAAAACAGGTTTTTACGAATTTGTCTGTCTGTATGTCTGTCTGTATGTCTGTCTGTATGTCTGTCTGTGAACACAATAACTTTCGAAAAAATGAATCTATTAGATTGCCCTTCGGTAGACTCGTTTAGTGTCCTAAACTAAAGGTCAAGTTCGTTAGCCAGCCATTTTGGATGAAAATTCAAAAAGTGGGCACATTTTGAATATTTTTGAGACCACGTTTTTCAAACTTCAAAAATTCTCTGTACGGTTATTCATAGTATTCAAAAAGTTGAACAATTTATCCTAATGCCTTTTTTGAAAAATCAAAAATCACCAGAGTCAAGAGAAGAAAAACGTTGCTTTTCGAAATCCCTACAAGATCATGATAACAATTTTTTTAATTTGGTCGAAAAGTTGAAAATTCCAAATTTGATCGAACCAAAAATTTTTAATACCACATTTTTTCAAAGTTTAAAAATTCTATGTACGGTTGTTCATAGTACTTAAAAGCTTAAACAATTTATCCTTATGACTTTTTTCTATAAATAGAAAATGATCAGAGTTAGGACATTTTCAAAATAAAAGGAAAAAACTAAAATGAACCTTTTAAGCCAAACAACACATGATATGAAAAAAAGTCAAAAGAAGAAAAACTTTTCTTTTTGAAGGCCCTAAAGGATTATGATAACAACTTTTTTAATTCGGTCGCAAAGTTGAAGATTCCAAATTTGATCCCACCAAAAAATAATAAAAAATCCACAAATTCCATTTTTTGGTTAAACTATGTAAGATAGGAAAAAATGAAAAAGCTCAAATTACACGCACTGGAAAAAACTACAAATTCATAATGAATCACTTTTCGACAAAAGAAACGAAAAAATAAACAAACGAAATGTGTGGCAGACGTTACTCGGTACGGTAAAATGTGTAATAAAAAAATGGTTTGCCTAAATAAGATCTAAAAATTTGATATTCACATTTCTTTGATAGCGCACGCGCTTTTTACATTCACACCATAATGAGAAGGTATTGGTTTCATACGAAAAATGACTTTCGCGGATTCCATCAAATATCGACGTTTTGAGATTTCCTCAGAAGAAACAAACAGTTTTCAGGTTGGTATCTGTCTGTCCTTGTCGCATGTATACTGGATGTCTTTGGACGGACTAATTGAATCGAATTGGGCTTTGGCACACAGGTTTAAGTGCCAAAGATTTTAAAATTTCATGTACCGCTATTTATAGCACATGGAAAAATTAACAATTTAACTGGATGGATTTTTTTGATTACAAGAAAATTATCACAGTTATGGCTTTTTCAAAATACAAAATGAAAATGAAAATTCTAAACCAATCAACGCACGATATTTTGGTAATAGCACAAAAAATACTGAATTATTACATTCTCATCATAATAAGAAGGTATTGTTGTATGGAAAAACTGACTATCGCGGATTACTTGAAATTTTCACTTTTCGAGAATCAATCATTCCCAAAGAAACCGGTATTACGATGACGTCTATCTGTCAGCCTTGTCATTATCGTCGTTGTCGTTGTAGTCTGTAAACACGCTAATATTTGCAGTAATTATTTTATTGAATTTCCCTTTGACACACTTTATAAGGATATGAAAAGAAACGACGATTTCGTTAGCCAGCTATTTTAAATAAAAATGCAATAATTTGGAGCATTATCAAAATTTTTAAGACCAATTTTTTAAGATTTGAAATTTTCATATAGTGCTGTTTATAGTGCACAAAAATATGACCAATTTATCTTGATGGCTTTTTTTGATAACAACAAAATTACCAGAGTAACCAGAGTAAGTTTCCAAACTTAAAAAAAATAATATAAAGGAAAATGACTATTCTATGTCATTCAACGCACCACATGAAAAAAAGTCAATAAAAGCAAAATATTAGTTTTTAAAGACCTACACGATTATCATAACAACTTTTTGAATTTTGTTAAAAAATCGAAAATTCAAATTTTTGTCGCACAAAAATGATGTATTATTAAATTCTCATCATAATGAGAAGGCATTAGTTTTATGTGAAAACTGTCTATCGCTAAATAATCTGAATACATGTATGATAAGTTTGATACAGGAGTGTTAAACATAATATAGAAAAGTTAACATTTTGGACAAAATCGAGTGCGAAGCACGAGATACGTGATGAGAATGTGTTTGTTAAAGCCGAAGAAGCGTTAACCAAGGAGAACTCACAATCAACAAATTACAGTTGTCGATGCTTGGTTCGTTAACATTTATAGGTCTGTGACGAGGCTGCGGAGGTAAGAAAAATCGCGGCGTATACTCGGTGAAGACTCAAGCCGTTCAGAGGCATCGTTCGGAGGCTGCCCGAAATTATAACCCGAAATTATCTTTCAATAGCCACAAGGTGTAGCTGTGTGGGTACTTGAAGATTAGAAAGTAGAGACTTTAAAATATTTACGAAGGCCAGAATTATAGCCGAGAGGAAATGCATAGACATCCAAACCTAAATCTTATAGTGAAAAGTGAACGTGCACCCTGGCAATAGTGAGGTAGCTTGATTTTAATCCTGCGAGAAACAGTCTTTACTATTTACCTAGGAAAGTCTCTTTGACAAAGTGTCTGACATATTTACAACTTTACTACCTCTTTCTCGAACTTATTCTCGTCTCTAGAATTTTCTTAAATGAGTCACTCGTATTTTATCACTGCACTTGGAAAACTTCGAATTTCATCTTTACACTAAACACGTGCATGACTTGTCTTTAAAAATCTTTAATCGGATGCACCAGCTATGAAAATCTCATCCCCTCTGGAGAAATTTGGATCCTGTTTTAGATTTAGTGTATCCCGATAACCTCACGGATGTCTTGTTCTTAAATCGCATCAGTCAAATGCATCGGGTGTGTGAATCGGGTGCAGCGGGTATAAGTATCCAATTTCTTCCAAGGAAGTATTTTTTTTTTATTACATTTAATGTATCCTAAAAACCTCCAGGATGACTTGTAATTTAAAAGTATCAATCGTTTGTATCAGGTATTCAGACACCACTTCCTCCGGTGAAATTGGATTCATTTTTTAGATTTAATGCATCCCATAATATCCGGGATGACTTGTCATTAAAAAGCATCAACCGGTTAGAGGTTTTCCTACAATATTTTTATCTTTTTCTTCCGTTAGGTGGAATGAAGCAATGTTTTCCACGTATTTAGTAGGAAGAATGGGTTTTATTCATTTATGAGGAGATTTAGAACGTTTATATATCTATTTTGTGTGAAATTCCGGTTGAGTTAGGAAAACATTTGGTAACAATGCCTTCCCAGAGACCCTAGGTGTAAACAGACCGTTATGAGATTAGCTGATTCGCGTTGTAGATTTTGTTGACTATTTTTTTATTTCCCAAATGTTCTTTCGTTCATTATATGTTACAAGTATTGTGATGAGAAATCGCAATGACAATAAACAGAGCGTTTAAATCTTCCTTTCATCTGCCGGATAAAAAAGTAAGTACTGTCCACATGTATAATAAATAATGTTAATGCTTATGAATTTGAGGTTGTATAGATTATTTATTTTGACAATATTTCGATCATGTAATTAGTTTTTTATTAAGAGAATGGGTAAATTAAGCAATGCGTGTTTATCCTGCTGGCTTATGATTTATAATAAGTAGTGCATGTTATGATAAATTTTACCGCTTTACTAAAAATGGAGAATATTGTACCGGAGGTAAGCGCATATTCTCAATTCATAAGTCCTCCAATTATAGTTTTTGTAATATAAAATAATTTCAAATTGCATATTTATATTATGAAATTCAATAAAATTTTAATTTAATTTATTCTTTCAGTAATGAAATATGCATTTGAAATTATATAAATTCCGATACAATAGAGGTCAAAAAACTTTTACAAAAGTAAGCGTATAATTTTCTTTCCATTTAAACTCCCCCTCCCCTTAAGACGCTGCAAAAAATTTTTAATAAGATTCGTATTAAGGGCAGATCGTTTCGCATACATTGTTTATATTGTTAACAACTTTATGATTTTGCTATTCATTTTCTAAATTCTTGATAACAATTAAAACTTTTTTTGCGCGTAAAGTGTATGGTTAAAAAATGCGAGAATCTTCTGACATGCGTCTCCTAGTAAACTGATTGATTTATCTGGAGGTAACAAAACACCACGACCAGCTTTTGCTGGTTGCGGAGCTATCGCGTTATTTACTTAAATAACACGAGAATTCTGGATCAATCTGAAAATTCTCTATCCCTTCCACACACTACTCCTTTACCCTACCGATTGAGTCACGCCTACCCCGAAAGGGAAATGGCTTAATGGTGTAATAATAATAACAAAGTATATTTTTAGTTGCTTAAACACTTTTAAGTAGCTCACTTGATTTTTGTACCCGTTATTACAATTTTTGAAAAACTGTTTGGAAAGGTAAGAAATCCTAAGTTTATATGAGAAGAAGGAGCAGAAATTATTGTGGAAAACGCCCAAAGAATTGGTGCATGTCATTATAAATAGAGAAAAAGATGACGTCCTAAGACATTTAAAACGTGGCCAGGTGCTTGAATCTTGGAAGTACGTATAACTTTCTCATTACATATGGTGAGTTATTATCATTATTCTTCCAACATTTAAAATGTAGAGTATACCTATCAATACTCAAAAACAAAAATTTATTTTGCAATTTGTTAATTTACTTTTTTCTAATTTCTCACAGAATTCCAGAAAGTCGTCTTATTAACTTAGCTGACGAGATTGCAGCAACATTACCTGGACATTCCGTTTTGCACAGAAGACAGAAATCGACTTCCAGCCAGTGGAAAATGAATTGATCACATACATTATGTTAAACGTATATTGAGAGAAAAAGGAATCCTGAGAGAATCTAAACCGAATAAGAAATCAGAATGTAACCATCAAGCGATCAGAAAATTGGATTAAATACTATTTATTCAATTTTCATTTAACTCTCACTGTTAATACAAGTATTTCACTTGCGAACTTACGAACGAACTGCACTACTTGACTAATCATTCAGAACCCCTTCTGGATGTGAAGAAAGCATTCGAACGGACTAGCCAAGTAAGGAAGCAGATTTTATGCCAGCAGAATCTGTCTGTTTTCGAATACATGCTCAGTTTGAAAGCATTGAGACTCGACCAACAAGGACAGGAATTGGTAAATATTTTTGTATTGGATTACCTTTAAGAAGTAAAATACTAGAACATACAACAGTTTGCTATATCTGAAATATGGTCCTGATTTTAAATGTCGATATAAAGAGCAGCAATCGAAGTTAGAATATAAATGGCCTAAAATTAGGAGCTACCTTATTAATCTTTTGAAATCTGCCAAATTGGTCACTAAAGATGATGTGCCATACATTTTGTTATTGCCAACATTGGCGAGTGATATGGACAGTCTATTTTTAAAGAAGGTATCCTATCAACTTAACTTTTCTTAAAAAGAAGCTCACGTTTCAGAAAAACAAGATATACTTTTGTTCTCCTTGTTACACTATGTTACAATGACTGATCGAAAGAAACGTAAACGAAAAAATGTATCATCTCAGGAGAACGATACAAATATTTAAAAATTAAGTGTTCAGGCGAAAAGAAATTCATATCTCTTACACATCCAAGTAAGAATAATTTTAAACTATATATGTCAACTTTAATTTGCAGGTAGAACTTCGGCCATTGCTATTAAGTAAGATTTAAAAAATTTTGTTCTCTATTAATGACCAACTGTGAATAGTATAAATATTTTTATTTCATTAAAGAGTCCAACAAAACTGATAAAAAAATTAAATTTGATCCAAGTTTTTTGATTTTCAAACATATTAATAATTTATTTTTAAAAACACGTTTCCGTTGGGTGACCCTTATTCTATTACAATTTAATCTAATTGTTTAAGCTAAATTGTGTATGTGTACCAACAACAATGTACATATAAATTGTATGATATTTGTAAGTATGTATATGTGCATATGTGTATATTTAGTTGCAGGTGTCGTGAGTGTATAAGTTCTTTTCTCACTAGAAGCTTGCGGTTTACCAAACTGGGAGTTAAAGTTTCTCGATATTGAGTGATTCGCTCGTAACTTTACTGCAAAACCTCTTATATTTTCTACCGAGTCCTAACGTTTCATATATTTTACAATTACGTCCATTTAAATGTCAACTACCAAGTACAATATTAATTAAAGTACAGTTCGGTAGACATTAGTATTAATTTGTCACACTTTCATGTTTGTGAATAAGGTATTACCAAATTTAGTTTTACCAAACTAGAAGAGAAACTTTATCAAAGTATCCATATGTTCCGAGTTTACCCAACTAATTTTTGGTCAAGTTTCTCGAAATATTTTTATCCGTGTGCAAAAACTTGTGAGATAATGTAATAACTGCGTGGACGTGGTACGTTTATTGAAAAAAGTATAAATATCTGATACCGCAAAAACTTAAATTTGGAAATAGAATAGTTAACTGATTAAGTCAAACGAAAAAAATATTCAGCTTTATATTCAGTGAGGGGAAAGTGTCCAGCTGATGCAGTCAAAGATACAACGCGTCCGAGTGCATACCGATGCTCAGCATCTTTCACTGCATCAGCTGGTCACTTTTCTCCACTAAATTCACTTTTAATTCCTAAGAACATAAAAAATATGTTAACAAAGTTTCAGCTTTTGCCGTATTAGTTTTTTTTATTGTAATTTTACGTGTGTGGAAGGCTGCCGCAGCTTAACCCCCGGAACTGCGCGAGTTGGAGGTCAATTAACTTATTAGTGATAACAAATAAAGCTTACAATAAAATTTTCAGCTTTTGTGAAATGACTAACTCTAAACGGTCGCTTGCTCGCGGACTAAAAATATGAAATGAAAAAATAAGTCGTATTAGGCCCGAAAAAAATGGTTTGAAAAAAAAATTGGTGAAAAATTTTACAAAAATGGTTACAAAACAATGGTTTGAAGAAAATTGTTTGAACAAAATTTGTTGGAAAAAAATTTTAGCGTTTATGGATTTTTTCTATGTCAAATTTTGGCGCTTATTCCCATTCGCTTTTCCAAATGTTGACGCTTATGTACTTTTGTACTTAGGGGGAAGGACCGATAGACATTTGACCGAAACTATAAGGTTTTCAGCCCGGAATTACGAAACCCTACAAATTTTAATTAATTTAAATTATCTATTTAAAAATTATTTTATTTATATTTTCATTGGTATTTAAATTATTATTTTTTACTTTTTTTGAGTTATTACTTATGAGGATGGTTTTTGCACTGACTTTCAATTCTTTTGTTATAGCTATAGAGTAATGATCAAGACTCCCGACTGCTAGCTGATAGGTTCAGCTTCAGATGTAGGTTCGAAACCCGGTAGCTGTAGACATTTTATTTGTAATATAATGTCTAAAAATGTAATATCGAGTATTCATTTTAAGCAGGATCATTAACATTAGTTAAAAAAATACTCGCAATGAATTATATTCTTTATATATATATATATAATATATATATATAGATTTGTTATATCTGTAGAGTATAGCAATTGTAGGTGTTAAAATTAAACAAAAGGTTTAAATATAACACTTTTTTTATTATAAATAATACTTGGACCATTTGGAGTCCTATGATGATTAATGAATGGTCGTAAACACAAATGAATTCTTTTTTAAAATCAACTCTGGCATTTACGTACACAGCGGTTTGCCAGTAAAATCAGTACTCATGTGCAGTGTCACGCCCGTACTGAACACCATTGCTGCGCAACATTACCAGCATATTCCCAGTACTGGAAAACCGGTCATTTTTCCTGAGTCAGTATTATGCCAGTATTTGATGGTATGTAATTAGGTAGGTAGGTAGGTAGCTGGTTAGAAGTTAATTAATAGGTATACCTACCTAACACCCTGCCTATAGGCAGGCTGGTAGGTAAGTACGTGTGTAGGTTTCATGTTTTTGCATAGTAACGTCTCGATGAATATTTTTCTCAAAGTTTGCAATTTTTCTTACATCCTATACATGAGACACATCTCCATGCACATAATGAGGTCAGTCAGTAGTTTTTCTCTATAGATGTCAAACAGAATCATTTTGAGTTAAAAGGCCTACCCAGTACTCTCAGTATTTTTATTCATGCTATTCACGTAAAACTCATCTCTTTTTCAAAATTAAAGTCGTAAGACCTTATCGAGGCGTCCTAACGGTAGGGCGCCAACGCACGCGACACGATTTTACGGTACTTAACCAAAAATAAAAACAATAAAGAACTAACCGAGAAGTTAGCGCCAGAAAGTCTTG
>NC_046663.1:65818867-65820724 GCF_010883055.1 Belonocnema kinseyi | reverse complement strand
GTACGTTTATTGAAAAAGTATAAATATCTGATACCGCAAAAACTTAAATTTGGAAATAGAATAGTTAACTGATTAAATCAAACGAAAAAAATATTCAGCTTTATATGTAGTGAGGGAAAAGTGTCCAGCTGATGCAGTCAAAGATACAACGCGTCCGAGTGCATACCGATGCTCAGCATCTTTCACTGCATCAGCTGGGCACCTTTCTCCACTAAATTCACTTTTAATTCCTAATAACATAAAAAATATGTTAACAAAGTTTCAGCTTTTGCCGTATTAGTTTTTTTTATTGTAATTTTACGTGTGTGGAAAGCTGCCGCAGCTTATCCCCCGGAACTGCGCGAGCTGAAGGTCAATTAACTTATTAGTGATAAAAAATAAAGATTACAATAAGATTTTCAGCTTTTGTGAAATGACTAACTCTAAACGGTCGCTGGCTCGCGGACTAAAAATATGAAATGAAAAAATAAGTCATATTAGGCCCGAAAAAAATGGTTTGAAAAAAAAAATTGGTGAAAATGTTTACAAAAATGGTTGCAAAGAAATGGCTTGAAAAAAATTGTTTGAACAAAATTTGTTGGAAAAAAAATTTAGCATTTATGGATTTTTTCTGTGCCAAATTTTGGCGCTTATTCCCATTCGCTTTTCTAAATGTTGACGCTTATGAACTTTTGTACGTAGGGGGAAGGACCGATAGACATTTGACCGAAACTATAAGGTTTTCAGCCCGAAATTACGAAACCCTACAAATTTTATTTAATTTAAATTATCTATTTAAAAATTATTTTATTTATATTTTCATTGGTAGTTAAATTATTATTTTTTACTTTTTTGAGCTGTTACTTATGAGGATGGTTTTTGCACTGACTTTCAATTCTTTTGTTATAGCTATAGAGTAATGGTCCAGACTCCCGACTGCTAGGCGATAGGTTCAGCTTCAGATGTAGGTTCGAAACCCGGTAGCTATAGACATTTTATTTGTAATATAATGTCTAAAACTGTAATATCGAGTATTAATTTTAAGCAGGACCATTATAATAGTTAAAAAAATACTCGTAATGAATTATTTCCTTTTTATATATATATATTTTTGTTATATCTGTAGAGTATAGCAATTGTAGGTGTTAAAATTAAACGAAAGGTTTAAATATAACACTTTTTTTATTATAAATAATACTTGGACCATTTGGATTCGTATGATGATTAATGAATGGTCGTAAACATAAATGAATTCTTTTTTAAAATCAACTCTGGCATTTACGTACGACAGCGGTTTGCCAGTAAAATCAGTACTAATGTGCAGTGTCACGCCGGTACTGAACGCCATTGCTGCGCAACATTACCAGCATATGCCCAGTACTGGAAAACCGGTCATTTTTCCTGAGCCAGTACTATGCCAGTATTTGATGGTATGTAATTAGGTAGGTAGGTAGGTAGCTGGTTAGAAGTTAATTAATAGGTATACCTACCTAACAGCCTGCCTATAGGCAGGCTGGTAAGTAAGTACATGTGTAGGTTTCATGTTTTTGCATAGCAACGTCTCGATGAATATTTTTCTCAAAGTTTGCAATTTTTCTTGCTTCCAATACATAAGACACATCTCCATGCACATAATGAGGTCAGTTAGTAGTTTTTCTCTATAGATGTCAAACAGAATCATTTTGACTTAAAAGGCCTACCCAGTACTCTCAGTATTTTTATTCACGCTATTCACATAAAATTCATCTCTTTTTCAAAATTGAAGTCGTAAGACCTTATCGAGGCGTCCTAACGGTAGGGTGCCAACGCACGCGACACGACTTGACGGTACTTAACCAAAAATAAAAACAATAAAAAACTAACCGAGAAGTTAGCGCT
>NC_046663.1:65817680-65818767 GCF_010883055.1 Belonocnema kinseyi | reverse complement strand
CACTCACGACACCTGCCACTAAATATACACATATGCACATATACATACTTACAAATATCATACAATTTATACGTAAATTGTTGTTGGTACACATACACAATTCAGCTTAAACAATTAGATTAAATTGTAATACAATAAGGGTCACCCAACGGAAACGTGTTTTTAAAAATAAATTATTAATAGGTGTGAATATCAAAAAACTTGGATCAAATTTAATTTTTTTATCAGTTTTGTTGGACTCTTTAATGAAATAAAAATATTTATACTATTCACAGTTGGTCATTAATAGAGAACACAATTTTTTAAATCTTACTTAATAGCAATGGCCGAAGCCCTACCTGCAAATTAAAGTTGACATATATAGTTTAAAATTATTCTTACTTGGATCTGTAAGAGATATGAATTTCTTTTCGCCTGAACACTTAATTTTTAAATATTTGTATCGTTCTCCTGAGATGATACATTTTTTCGTTTTCGTTTCTTTCGATCAGTCGTTGTAACATAGTGTAACAAGGAGAACAAAAGTATATCTTGTTTGTTGGCAATAACAAAATGTATGGCACATCATCTTTAGTGACCGATTTGGCAGATTTCAAAAGATTAATCAGGTAGCTCCTAATTTTAGGCCATTTATATTCTAACTTCGATTGCTGCTCTTCATATCGATATTTAAAATCAGGACCATATTTCAGATATAGCAAACTGTTGTATGTTCTAGTATTTTACTTCTTAAAGGTAATCCAATACAAAAATATTTACCAATTCCTGTCCTTGTTGGTCGAGTCTCAATGCTTTCAAACTGAGCATGTATTCGAAAACAGACAGATTCTGCGGGCATAAAATCTGCTTCCTTACTTGGCTAGTCCGTTCGAATGCTTTCTTCACATCGAGAAGGAGTTCTGAATTATTAGTCAAGCAGTGCAGGTCGTTCGTAAGAGAATCTACAAAACAAGTTACGGATATAAGTGATTGCCGAACAATAAATATAATAACTTTGCAAGTGAAATACTTGTATTAACAGTGAGAGATAAATTAAAATTGAATAAATAGAATTTAATCTAATTTTCTGATCGCTTGCTGGTTACAT
>NC_046663.1:65812092-65817580 GCF_010883055.1 Belonocnema kinseyi | reverse complement strand
TAATAACTTTGCAAGTGAAATACTTGTATTAACAGTGAGAGATAAATTAAAATTGAATAAATAGAATTTAATCTAATTTTCTGATCGCTTGCTGGTTACATTCTGATTTCTTATTCGGTTTAGATTCTCTCAGGGTTGCTGATCAATCTCTAGCAATCACTCCAAGCGAAGAACCTCACAAAGTCGTTATGTAAGGTTCCCCACTTGGGTCCTTTCTGATGTACATTGTGGTCGTAGGGTTGAAAAACGTGAATGAATAATTTGAAGAATGGCTAAGCTTTATACAAATTTTTTCATTTCCAAGTTATTTTCATACTGGGTAATAATACTGCCAATTTCCGGATTGATTTGGTTGTAGGACATTAAAAGGTGATGTACCGTTTTGAGAAAATTGAGAGTGAACTAGAGCTGGTCTACAATTACAATAAGGATGCCCAAATTCTTTTGAGGAGATTATAAAACACTACTTGGTGAAATCACTGATGGCCTTGATCATAATGCGGCTGTTGAAATTTGACTGGTCCACCAGATTGGGTAGCATCAGCTAGAAAAATATGAGACTGCCCCAATGCTGGTCGTGTTGTTTTGATATTGTCAAAATTACCTCTAGATAAATCAATCAGTTTACTAGGAGACATCTGTAGGAAGATTCTCGTGTTTTTTAACCATATACTTTACACGCAAACAAAATTTTAATTGTTATCAAGAATGTAAAAAATGAATAGCAAAATCATATGATTGTTAACAATATCAACAATTTATGTCAAACGATCTGCCCTTAATACGAATCTTATTTAAACATTTCTGCAGCGTTTTAAGGGAAGGGGGAGTTTAAATGAAAAGAAAATTATACGCTTACTTTTGTAAAAGTTTTTTGACCTCTATTGTGTCGGAATTTATATAATTTCAAATGCATTGATTCATTACATAATTGAAATATTGTCAAAATAAATAATCTACATAACCTAAAATTCAGAAGCATTAACATTATTTATTATACATATGGACAGTTCTTACTTTTTTTATCCGGCAGATGAAAGGAAGCTTTAAACGCTCTGTTTATTGTCATCGCGATTTCTCATCACAATACTTATAACACATAATGAACGAAAGAACATTTTGGAAATAAAAAAACAGTCAACAAAATCTTCAACGCGATTCAGCGAATCTCATAACGGTCTGTTTACATCTATGGTCTCTGGGAAACGGCAGTGTTACCAAATGTTTTCTTAACTCAAACGGAATTTCACACAAAATAGATATATAAACGTTCTAAATTTCCCCATAAATCAATTAAACCCATTTTTCCTACTAAATACGTGGAAAACATTGCTTCATTCCACTTAATGGAAGAAAAAGCTAAAAATTTAGTAGGAAAACCTCGAACATGAAAAAAACACTAAAATGGCAGCACTGAGGCTTACGCCGGGGACGACAACTTCGATTAATGGTAATTAACTTTTTAATTTTCTACTTTAATGAAATCTCATTCTATTTTGCAATTTTACAAACTAAAGTTTTTTAATAAACACCAAACGAAAATGAGGACTGTAAGTAATTTGAAAATTCAACACCTTTTTCCAAATTACAAAATTGGTAAATATCTTCGATGTGCTCAATACTTGCTTACGATCCTGAAAGAGTCGGGAGGTACAGCGTGACTATCGGTTTACCAAACAGTCGAATAAAGTCTAACGTAGCAAAAATGAAAAGCTCACTCACAGTGGACAAACTTTCATAACATATGGAGGAGATTATAACATAACCAAAATTAATTTTTCTCTAGAATCCATTTGAAACTTTAGCATTTCGAAAGACACAAAATATTACAAAAATATCAAACATTCTCCTTTTGGTCCATATATCACAATTATACTTAAAAGTTCGGTAATGTTTCCTAACCAAATTTTCTCCGTGTAGTAAGTGTCTATAATACTTTGTTTGCAGGTTTACTACAGAAAATTTTTCGAAGTTAAAATTATGATATTGAGATTATGACGATATTTACTTAATTCTATTAAGGGCAGTGTATCGATTTTAAAACTTTTTAAGACAAAGGTAACGTCTTGAACATGAAAAATCTGTTTTTTTTTTTACTTTTGGATCGTATGTTTTAACTTGATACATTTAGATCCAGATCTTACTTCCTGCGTGGAAACTGTCTTTTTACATGTAATGTATACCAAAAACCTCCTGGATGACTTTCCGTTGAAAGGAACAAATTGTGTACACTAGGTATCGAATTTTTATATTCTCCGGAGAAATTGGGTTCCTGTTTTAGATTTAATGTATCTCGATATCCCTCCGGAAGTCTTGTATTTAAAACAATCACGTGAATCGTGTGCGTGAGTCCTAGCACCAGGTATACGGATCCAATTTCCTGAAGAGTAAATGTTTTTTTAGATTTATTGTATCCCAAAAACGTCCAGGAAGACTTGTCATTAAAAAGCTTCAATATGGTGTATCAGGTATCCAGATCCCATTTATTCTAGAGATATTGGTTTCTTATTTTAAATTTAATGTATTCCATTTACCCCGAAAATGACGTTTCGTTAAAAAGCATCAATTGGGAGCACCAGGTATCCAGATCTCATTTTCTCTGAAGAAATTAGGTTCTTTTTGTAGATTTAAGGTATCGCGATAACTTCCCGGAAGACTTTTATTCAATTATCATCACTTGATATTAAAACGCATCAATCAAGTGCATCGGCTGTGTGAAACGGGTGCAGCATGAATGCGTATCCAGTTTCCTCCGGAGAAATGTTTTTTTAATAGCATTTAATGTATTCCAAAAACCTCGAAGAGGACTTGTCGCGAAAACGCGTGCACGAGGAAGCCCGACTCCATTTTCTCCAGGAAAATTGGGTTCTTTCTTCAGACTCAATGTATCATGATAACCTCCCAGATTAATTTGAACTAAAAAGCATCAATCGGGTGCACCAGGTATGGAGATGCCAATTTCTTCAGCGAAAATGGGATCTGGATACCAGGTGCACCAGATTGATGCCTTTAAACGAAATATCATCCGGGAATTTATCGCGTTACGCTAAATATAAAAGCGAGCCCAATTCCTCCGGAGAAAATGAAATCTAGTTACCTGTTGCGCCCGATTGATGCTTTTTAATGACAAGTCATCCCGGATATTATGGGAAGCATTAAATCTAAAAAATGAATCCAATTTCACCGGAGAAAGTGGTATCTGAATACCTGATGCAAACGATTGATACTTTTAAATGACAAGTCATCCTGGAGTTGTTTAGGATACATTAAATGTAATAAGTAAGAACAAGACATCCGGGATGTTATCGGGATACACTAAATCTAAAACAGGGTCCAAATTTCTCCAGAGGGGATGAGATTTTCATACCTGGTGCACCCGATTAAAGATTTTTAACGACAAGTCATGCAGGATTAAAACCAAGCTACCTCACTATTGCTAGGGTGCACGTTAACTTTTCACTATAAGATTTAGGTTTGGATGTCCATGCATTTCCTCTCGGCTACAAATCTGGCCTTCGTAAATATTTTAAAGTCTCTACTTTCTAATCTTCAAGTACCCACACAGCTACACTTTGTGGCTATTTGAAGATAATTTCGGATGACCGCGCAAACTGCGTCCTTGGGTTGATCGTTTAGAAAATTCGAGGGCAAGCGGCTGTTTTCACGCCCGACCCTTTTTGGAAATGCATTGGCAGCCTCCGAATGATGCCTCTGAACGGCTTGAGTCCTTACCGAGTGTACGCCGCAAATTTTCTTACCTCCGCAGTCTCGTCCGAGCAACGCTCCGAGTGCAATTTGTAATCCTCTTATTGAGTCCCGGTCTGGAACGTAAGAGTTTACTTCCCTTAACAAATAGTTTTTTATGTGTGAATTCTAATAGCAATTCTTTCTTGTGTTGGAACCGACTGTTGGTTCCCGCGCTTCGCGCTCGACGATGTATTCATCTCGTGCTTCGCACTCGATGCTGCATTTGTCTCGCCTTTTACGCTCGGTCTTTGTATTTACCCCATATTTGTGCACAGACCTATAAAGGTTAACGAACCAAGCGTCGGCAACTGTAATTTGGTAATTGTGAATTCTCCTTGGTTAAAGCTTCTTCGGCTTTAACAAACACATTCTCATCACGTATCTCGTGCTTCGCACTCGATTTTTTCCAAAATGTTAACTTTTCTATATTATGTGTAACACTTCTGTATCAAACTTATAATACATTTATTCAGATTATTTAGCGATAGACAGTTTTCATATAAAACGAATGCCCTCTCATTATGATGAGTATGTCATAATACATCATTTTTGAGCAACCAAAATTTGAATTTTCGATTTTCTAACAAAATTCAAAAAGTTTTTATGATAATCGTGTAGGTCTTTAAAAACTAATATTTTTCTTTTGTTGACTTTTTTCCATGTGGTGCGTTGAATGGCATAGAATAGTCATTTTCGTTTATATTTTTTTTTTAAGTTTGGAAACTTACTCTGGTTACTCTGGTAACCAGAGTAAGCCAGAGTAAGAGTTACCGTGTTTACAAACGACAACGACGATAATGACAAGGCCGACAGATAGACGTCATCTTAATACCGGTTTCTTTGGGACTTAGTGATTCTCGAAAAGTGAAAATTTTAAGAAATCCGCGAGTCAGTTTTCCCATAAAACAATATCTCCTTATTATGATGAGAATGTAATAATTCAGTATTTTTTTGCGATTACCAAAATATCGTGCTTTGATTGGTTTAAAATTTTCATTTTCATTTTGTATTTTGAAAAAGCCATAACTGTGATAATTTCCTTGTAATCAAAAAAATCCATCAAGATAAATTGTTATCATTCTCGTGTGCTATAAATAGCCGTACATGAAATTTAAAAATTTTTGGCCCCTAAACCTATGTTCCAAAGGCCAATTCTATTCAATTATTCGGTCCAAAGATATCCAGTATACATACGACAAGGGCAGACAGATACCACCCTGAAAACTTTTTGTTTCTTCTGAGGAAATCTGAAAACGTCGATATTTGATGGAATCCGCGAATGTCATTTTTCGTATGAAACCAATACCTTCTGTACCGAGTACCGTCTGCCACACATTTAGTTTGTTTATTTTTTCGTTACTTGTATCGAAAAGTGATTCATTATGAATTTGTAGATTTTTCCAGTGCGTGTAATTTGAGCTTTTTCAATTTTTCGCATCTTGCATAGTTTAACCAAAAAATGGAATTTGTGGATTTTTTATTTTTTTTTTGGTAGGAACAAATTTGGAATGTTCAACTTTTCGAACAAATTAAAAAAGTTCTTATCATAATCCTGTAGGGCCTTCAAAAAGCAAAGTTTTCCTTTTTTTGACTTTTTTTCATATCATGTGTTGTTTGGCTTAAAAGGTTCATTTTAGTTTTTTTGGATTTTGAAAATGTCCTAACTCTGATGATTTTCTATTTATAGAAAAAAGTCATAGGGATAAATTGTTTAAGCTTTTGAGTACTATGAACAACCGTA
>NC_046663.1:65805880-65811992 GCF_010883055.1 Belonocnema kinseyi | reverse complement strand
TTTTGGATTTTGAAAATGTCCTAACTCTGATGATTTTCTATTTATAGAAAAAAGTCATAGGGATAAATTGTTTAAGCTTTTGAGTACTATGAACAACCGTACGTAGAATTTTTAAATCTTGAAAAATGTAGTTTCAAATAGTCTTGAAAAAAGTTGAAACAGATAAACTGGTCTTAATAGAATCAAGTAACAATAAACAACAAATTTTCTTGTTCGGAATTCATCTCGTTTGATTAAGAATTCTAGTATTTAGTTGAAAATGTTATTATTCTCTGAAAAATGCAACTATTTTCTTAAAAAGTCATTTTGTTTCATCAGGAATTCACAAGTTTGGTAAAAGTTGAAATAGTTCGTAAAAAAAATCCTTCTTTTTGTTTCAGATTCACCTCTTTGGTCGAAAATTTAATTATTCTATTTTTAGAACATTAATCTTCTGCGGACAAAAAGTCATTTTTAGGTTGAACTTTATGGCTAAAAAAGTCGCTATTTTGTTAGAAGTTCGTTTTCTTTTGAGAATGAATTTTTCTTTAACTTACAAGGTAAATATTTCATTTTTGATTTAAATTGATATTTTTATTAAAAATTGATATTTTCTTTTTGAAAATTGCGCCTTTCTAGTTAAAAATTCATGTGTTTTGCTAAAAATTGGTCATTTTCTATCGATAGTAAATGTTCTGCATTGAAAAATCATCATTTTTTATTAAAAATGCAAGTGTTTGTGTCACATTTGTAGTAAGGGTCAACTATGGAGCGGCCGTAAGCCTATCCCCACTCCTCGGCCGCTGCCTGGACTGACGCCTTCCCCTTACACAATGCCGCGAGGTCATTGACTCCTGTCATGGTTGGGGAGGGGGCACATGTGAAGCACGTGAGAGACACCCCCAAATTACTCCCCCCCCATCTCTGATGACTAAAGCTGAAGCGAGCACGTGCATGTATGCCTAGTTTATGTTTGCACACACGTTTGGAGATAAATTTCTGAGAAAAGGGAGTTCCCAGACGTCATTTCTAAAAATTAAAGTCTACGAGTATATATTAATGGTTTGCACTAGGAATTAAATTTCAAGATTATTATTTTAATGTTATTATTTAAATACTAAAACTTATTTACTTAAGGAATGGGACGCTAAATAAAAGAGATTAGGATTACACTGAAACCATTTAAACCTTCTATGATTTTACTTTAATGACCTTAATTAGAAAATAATAAGCAAGATATAAATTAATGTAAAAAAAATGTAATCTAGTTTATTTCTAATATGATACGGCGAGGATAAATGAGTTAAACACATACAGTACATATCAAATATAAAAATGTTTTTTATTAAAAATGCTCAAATTTTTACAATAAAAATAGAAAAATCTAGGGTGCAGTTCCGAATAGGTCAACGTGACGATTCCCTTCGCACTGCGTATACTTATGTATATGCATTTTATAATTGAACCGCTGGCGACCAAAAGGGGACACGGTCGGATTCAGTCTGAGAAGTATTGTCCTGAGTGTCAATTTTAAAAATCTTTCTAATTCCAATTTTAAAGACTGATACTTGTAGAGAATTTCATGGCGCATCTTTTTTCCTCTTGCAAAAATTTATATTTTTTGTAGTTTTTGCGATAATTGGTAAGAAATGGATTTTTTGAAAACGAAAAATTACAATCTTTTTTCACTTCAACTTGCGCTAATTTAGCCGATTTTCATAATTTCCCGATTTCTCCAATACAAGGTACGTGTTTGAGTCTTCTGAACCATCTAAGAAAGAAAAACGAGAATATTGTAATAAACAAAAAAGTTATTGATTTTTTTTTAGGCAATGCAAAAATCATGAATTTTAATCTTCAAGCGCCTAGTTTAGCGAACGAATTTTAAGCTACGGAAAGCTTTCAGTGCGAAAGTTGTTCATTAAGGTTCAAAGAAGTTTTCTGGAAAGTTTTAGATCAATTGGATTAATAGTTCAAAAATTATGAATGTTTTAAAATCCAAGCGGTAATCTTGACGCTGCCCAAAAACGTGCCTGGCCGGCTACGTACGCGCTGCAGCGAACGACGTGAAGGTCAAGTTAATCTTACCAAAACAAATGTATAACAATAACTTTTTTTGTCATCTTCTATGAAATTCTACAAATAAAGCATAGAATCAGCGAAGTGATTGTTTCTTATAATAGTTGGAAAAGCATTTTTTTTAAGATTATTGAGATTTTTGAGATATTTTTGAGAATTTTAATTAAAAAGAAAAAGGTATTAAAATGAAACGAGGTAGAAAAATAACTAGAAATGAAGATTCGTGGATTAAAAATAAGAAAAAATGTTCCAGAAATCAGGTACGATGGGAAACAGTCAATACAATTTTTTAATAAATTTTAATCATAAATTTAATATTTTATGAATTTTTTATTCTTGATTTTTTGAATAATTCTTTTACTGAACTATATATAATATAGTCTGGAATCTCGGGAACTATAATGAACAAAATGCGTTTCTCAGAGGATTGTTAAAATGCAAGGATCCTATCCAAACGAATGCAGATGAAAAACTAGGACGGCTAATTCATTGGATATATTTATTTCCTACTGACGAAGAAAATGTTCCGATTTGTAAGACATTTTTTGTGCTTTTCTATGTTTGGGCAAAAGAAGAGTTGAAAATGTTCAAAAAAAAATTTAAATCAGCAGTCATTAAAAAATTTGGCAGGTGGAGTACGCGAAAGTTGTCTTAAATTAACAGAAAATTTAAAAAAAATGAAGAGCATTGCGAATCAATTCCGCATCACAGTTCACATTACAAACGAAATTCTTCCAACCTAAAATATTTTTATAATCCTTCATTAAATCTTGTAGAACTTTACAAATTATTCTGAAAATATTATAAAGAAAAAACGGGGGCTAAATTGACAATAAGTCAAACCGTTTATTTTAAGTATTTTAACCGAAATGTTGGCTTCAGTTTTAAATTACCTAGAACTGACGTGTGCAATACTTGCTACAAAAACGAGACAAATGGAGAGGTAAACGAAGAAGTAATTAATCACAAAAACAATGCTGAAATTTATTTGAAGTTAAAAAAGCCAAAAATCTCTGAGAATAATAGTCTATGCTGTGAATTTGATTTTGCACAGAATTTGCCACTACCAAAAATACCCGTGTCCGCGCAGTTTTACCTACGTTTGGCATTAGCTAAAGATAAGTTCAACAGCATAACATTATTTTCAGACTCATGTCCGGGATAAAATAAAAACGACACCGTGTTTTATTTTTTGGATTTATTGTCCATTTATTTGCAAAGCGAGCTTAAATATCTGTTTCCAGTTTGAGGCCATTCCTATTGCCAGTGCGATAGGAATTTTGGCACATATTCACAAAAGCTGAAAAAATTAGAACGAATTGAAACTGAAGCTGAATATGTAGACATGATTCGCAATGCTCGTTCACCTTCATTCACAATAGTTGAGAAGTTTTAAGATCTTCTGCAGGATTTTGAAAAATGTTTCAAAGGCAAAATGCGAAAGCCAAAAAATTTCAAAATCAGCAAAGCGTTCGTTTTGCATGTTTTTCCTGATGGAAAAGTGGATGTTTTTGACAACTATGAGTTGCAAAATCCAACCACTTTTTTTTTAACCTACGCTTAAACTAGAAAATCTCTCGAAAAGTCCTCCGCCGCGAATTGGATTAAAAAGTGCCAAAATAAAAGTACAAACTCAGAATCCAGATGCCGAAGAAACTGAAGAGAGTGACGAAAATGACTAAAAGTAGTTTCTAATAAAATATTGTTTGATTAATTTATTATTGTTCAATAATATGCATAATATTATATGTTAAATGTTTAATAAATAAATTATTTTAATGGTAATATCTGGAGTTACTGTTGTGCATTTATTTTAGTAAGATTGACTTGACCTTCACGTCGTTCGCTGCAGCGCGTACGTAACCGGCCAGGCACGTTTTTGGGCAGCGTCAAAATTACCGCTTGGATTTTAAAACATTCATAATTTTTAAACTATTAATCCAATTGATCTAAAACTTTCCAGAAAACTTCTTTGAACCTTAATGAACAACTTTCTCACTGAAAGCTTTTCGTAGCAGAAAATTCGTTCGCTAAACGAGGCGCTTGAAGTTTAAAATTCATGATTTTTGCATTACCTCAAAAAAAATTAATAACTTTTTTGTTTATTACAATATTCTCGTTTTTCTTTCTTAGATAGTTTCAGAATACTTAAACACGTAGTTTTTATTGGGGAAATCGGGAAATGATGAAAATTGGCCAAATTAACTTGAGTTTAAATGAAAAACGATTTGAATTTTTCGTTTTCAAAAAATCCACTTTTTACAAATTATCTCAAAAACTACAAAACCTATAAATTTTTGCAACAGGAAAAAAAGATGCACCTTGAAATTCTCTACAAGCATCAGTCTTTAAGATTAAAATTAGAAAGATTTTTAAAATTGACACTCAGGACAATATTTCTCAGGCTGAATCCGGCCGTGTCCCCTTTTGGTCGCCAGCGGTTCAATTAAAGATAATATTTCAGGCTCTATGTCGTACAATTTTTAGATTTTTGCAACAATGTTCCTAGGTCATGCTAAAAGTTGAAGTCGAGGTACAAAATTTTAGAAAATATAGAATTTATTTTTCAACTTATCACGTGCTCATCAGATCAAAAAAATATACGCTTAACACTACTAGACGTGGAATTTCATAGACTTTCCAAATGTTTTTTTTTTAAATGCCCTATCTTTTTTTTCGCTGAGTTATCGTGGGTCAAAGCCAGCAGTGATTCTTTATAGTACTTGCGTATATACAGTAGTGTATATATATATATTGATAAAATAGATTGAGAAAAAGGAAAGCACCAGTGAGGTGACACATGATTGCAAAAATGTTTTTTTTATTAGGTCCTTCTACATATTTCGTTATACAAGATGACTTTGTAAGAGATTATGTTTCTAAATATCCAATTAAAAGTAGTTAAAAGGCTTCATTTATTAAATTTGGAGAGATAAGACTTAATTTGTCTAATGATGCTCAGATTGATAATCTGAATTTGGCGGATGTATCTTTTTAAATAAAACTCAAAGCAAAAAATATATCTTTCTACGGTAATCGTGTTGAACTCAAAATCTCAAATGATTTTTGCGCTCAAATGAATGGTTATCCGAAGATCAGCGTGATAGTTTTTCGTTAAAATCAGTGTCATTTCAATTCAAAAAGAGAAAGTTTCTCCAAATAAGTTAATTTTCAAAATTCAAGGTCAAATATCTTTCAGAGGCAGTTAATAACTTTCTCCATTATTGTTTTGATATCTCAAGAAAAGGGAAAGTTTTTCCAAATTTGATTCATTATTAGAAATAAAACTGTACACTCAAATAGAAGGCTGCAAATTGTTGCACCTAAAAAATCAGTCTGCAATACATATGTCAATGCATAAGACTGACCTCGTGTAGCGTAGAATCTCTTGGTAAAACTTTAGGATAGAGAGTACAAGAATTTCCTACTATGTAAAGTATTTTCCTGTTTTTTTTTTTTAATATGGCTGGACTCGTAACATTTTTCACATCAAAATAAAAATAAATCTTCATACAGTAGTTTTAATAAAACAAAAAGCAAAAGCAAAATAATAATAATAAGGATTCATCACTGCAATATAGGACAAGGTTTTCAGCACCAGGAATTAAGGCAAACACGTGTTACATTAAGACGTGGTTGACCGGTGCCAATTATGTGAAGATACCAACGAATCCATCGAGCACAATGTTGATGGCTGTCGCGTAATGGCTCAGAGAGAATATACGCACAGACATAATGATTTAGCGGGCATTATACATTAACAACTTGCCCTAAACCTAGGACTCTTAAAAGAATGGATACCCTTCTATAGATACATTCCAATACACGTTATAGAAAGCAAAGATTACATCTTATATTGGGATGTTACTATCCATACGGATCATTACATCCGGGGCAATCGACCTGACGTCGTGATGCGAGAAAGTAAAGGTGTAAGAGTTTACATCATCGACATTGCTTGTCTGCTTAACCGAAATTTGCAGTCAACCTATACAACCAAGATCCACAAGTATAGCGAGTTAAGACATACACTAAAGACTATATGGAGCAATGT
>NC_046663.1:65803323-65805780 GCF_010883055.1 Belonocnema kinseyi | reverse complement strand
ACATTGCTCCATATAGTCTTTAGTGTATGTCTTAACTCGCTATACTTGTGGATCTTGGTTGTATAGGTTGACTGCAAATTTCGGTTAAGCAGACAAGCAATGGCGATGATGTAAACTCTTACACCTTTACTTTCTCGCAACACGACGTCAGGTCGATTGGCCCGGATGTAATGATCCGTTTCGATAGTAACATCCCAATATAAGATGTAATCTTTGCTTTCTATAACGTGTATTGGAATGTATCTATAGAAGCGTATCCATTCTTTTAAGAGTCCTGGGTTTAGGGCAAGTTGTTAATGTATAATGCCTGCTAAATCATTATGTCTGTGCGTATATTCTCTCTGAGCCATTACGCGACAGCCATCAACATTGCGCCCGATGGATTCGTTCGTATCCTCACATAATCGGCACCGGTCAACCACGTCTTAATGTAACACGTGTTTGCGATAATTCCTGGTGCTGAAAACCTTGTCCTATATTGCAGTGATGAATCCTTATTATTATTATTTTACTTTTTTTGGAGAAACTTTCTCTTTTTCAATTGAAATGGCACTGATTTTAACGAAAAACTATCACGCTAATCTTCGGATAACCATTCATTTGAGCGCGAAAATCATTTGAGATTTTGACTTCAACACGATTACACTAGAAAAATATATTTTTTTCTTTGAGTTTTATTTAAAAAGATACATCCGCCAAATACAGATTATCAATCTGAGCATCATTAGACAAATTAAGTCTTATCTCTCCAAATTTAATAAATGAAGCATTTTAACTACTTTTAATTGGATATTTAGAAACATAATCTCTTACAAAGTCATCTTGTATAACGAAATATGTGAAAGGAAATAATAAAAAAACATTTTTGCAACCATGTGTCACCTCACTGGTGCTTTCCTTTTTCTCAATCTATTTTATCAATATATATACGCTACTGTATATACGCAAGTGCTATCAAGAATCACTGCTGGCTTTGACCCACGATAACTCAGCGAAAAAAAGATAGGGCATTTAAAAAAAAAACATTTGGAAAGTGTATGAAATTCCACGTCTAGTAGTGTTAACCGTATATTTTTTTGATCTGATGAGCACGTGATAAGTTCAAAAATAAATTCTAGATTATCTAAAATTTTTTACCTCGACTTCAACTTTTAGCATGACCTAGGAACATTGTTGCAAAAATCTAAAAATTGTACGACATAGAGCCTGAAATATTATTTTTAATTGAACCGCTGGCGACCAAAAAAGGACACGGCCGGATTCAGCCTGAGAAATATTGTCCTGAGTATCAATTTTAAAAATCTTTCTAATTTTAATTTTAAAGACTGATGCTTGTAGAGAATTTCAAGGTGCATCTTTTTTTCTTGTTGCAAAAATTTATAGGTTTTGTAGTTTTTGAGATAATTTGTAAAAAGTGGATTTTTTTAAAATGAAAAATTCAAATCGTTTTTCACTTCAACTCAAGCTAATTTGGCCAATTTTCATCATTTCCCGATTTCCCCAATACAAAGTACGTGTTTAAGTATTCTGAAACTATCTAAGAAAGAAAAACGAGAATATTGCAATAAACAAAAAAGTTGTCTCTCACTTGCTTCACATGTGCCCCCTCCCCCACCATGACAGGAGTCAATGACCTCGCGGCGTTATGGAAGGGGAAGGCGTCAGTCCAGGCAGCGGCCGAGGAGTGGGGGTAGGCTTGCGGCCACTCCATAGTTGACCCTTACTACAAATGTGACACAAACACTTGCATTTTTAATAAAAAATGATGATTTTTCAATGCAGAACATTTACTATCGATAGAAAATGATCAATTTTTAGCAAAATACATGAATTTTTAACTAGAAAGGCGCAATTTTCAAAAAGAAAATATGAATTTTTAATAAAAATATCAATTTAAATCAAAAATGAAATATTTACCTTGTAAGTTCAAGAAAAATACATTCTCAAAAGAAAACGAACTTCTAACAAAATAGCGACTTTTTTAGCCATAAAGTTCAACCTAAAAATGACTTTTTATCCGCAGAAGATTAATGTTCTAAAAATAGAATAGTTAAATTTTCGACCAAAGAGGTGAATCTGAAACAAAAAGAAGGATTTTTTTTACGAACTAGTTCAACTTTTACCAAACTTGTGAATTCCTGATGAAACAAAATGACTTTTTAAGAAAATAGTTGCATTTTTCAGAGAATGATAACATTTTCAACTAAATTCTAGAATTCTTAATCAAACGAGATGAATTCAGAACAAGAAAATTTGTTGTTTATTGTTATTTGATTATATTAAGACCAGTTTATCGGTTTCAACTTTTTTCAAGACTTTTTGAAACTACATTTTTTCAAGATTTAAAAATTCTATGTACGGTTGTTCATAGTACTCAAAAGCTTAAACAATTTATCCCTATGACTTTTTTCTATAAATAGAAAATCATCAGAGTTAGGACATTTTCAAAATCCAAAA
>NC_046663.1:65802134-65803223 GCF_010883055.1 Belonocnema kinseyi | reverse complement strand
CACTCACGACACCTGCCACTAAATATACACATATGCACATATACATACTTACAAATATCATACAATTTATACGTAAATTGTTGTTGGTACACATACACAATTTAGCTTAAACAATTAGATTAAATTGTAATACAATAAGGGTCACCCAACGGAAACGTGTTTTTAAAAATAAATTATTAATAGTTGTGAATATCAAAAAACTTGGATCAAATTTAATTTTTTTATCAGTTTTGTTGGACTCTTTAATGAAATAAAAATATGTATACTATTCACAGTTGGTCATTAATAGAGAACACAATTTTTCAAATCTTACTTAATAGCAATGGCCGAAGCCCTACCTGCAAATTAAAGTTGACATATATAGTTTAAAATTATTCTTACTTGGATCTGTAAGAGATATGAATTTCTTTTCGCCTGAACACTTAATTTTTAAATTTTTGTATCGTTCTCCTGAGATGATACATTTTTTCGTTTTCGTTTCTTTCGATCGGTCGTTGTAACATAGTGTAACAAGGAGAACAAAAGTATATCTTGTTTGTTGGCAATAACAAAATGTATGGCACATCATCTTTAGTGACCGATTTGGCAGATTTCAAAAGATTAATAAGGTAGCTCCTAATTTTAGGCGGTTTATATTCTAACTTCGATTGCTGCTCTTCATATCGATATTTAAAATCAAGACCATATTTCAGATATAGAAAACTGTTGTATGTTCTAGTATTTTGCTTCTTAAAGGTAATCCAATACAAAAATATTTACCAATTCCTGTCCTTGTTGCTCGAGTCTCAATGCTTTCAAACTGAGCATGTATTCGAAAACAGACAGATTTTGCTGGCATAAAATCTGCTTCCTTACTTGGCTAGTCCGTTCGAATGCTTTCTTCACATCCAGAAGGAGTTCTGAATGATTAGTCAAGTAGTGCAGGTCGTTCGTAAGAGAATCTACAAAACAAGTTACGGATATAAGTGATTGCCGAACAATAAATAAATAATAACTTTGCAAGTGAAATACTTGTATTAACAGTGAGAGATAAATTAAAATTGAATAAATAGAATTTAATCTAATTTTCTGATCGCTTGCTGGTTACAT
>NC_046663.1:65800238-65802034 GCF_010883055.1 Belonocnema kinseyi | reverse complement strand
GCATCCTAGATATAGCTAAAAATCACAAAAACGAAGCACCTCTTCAAATTTGAACGGCAAAAAAATTTTCGTTCACTTAATGAGAATATTAGTTCAATTGCTTTGGTCTTACGATCAAGTTGGAAATAAAGAGACCAGGAATATTCCGAGTAAATACTTTAATTGAAATTTAACAAAATTACATCTTGCGACGTTTAGACCTCAATCTGTCGGTTATCCTCAGGGAAATTATACCTCATACAAAATTGTTATAAAAAAGTTAGCTAATTTAAAAAAATTAACAATGTCTTAAAAAAAATTATAAAAACAAAAGTCAGTTTACCTCATATTATATATAGTTTTAGTTAGATCATCAAAATTGTGGTTCGATGAATGAAAGAATATTGAAACGGTTTTAATACAATTTCCAAATACATATTTTTAATTGGGAAAAAACCGCAGAAAATAAAAAAAAAACAAAGAGGCTCCCAATAATTAAGGTTGCATTTTTGAAATCAATTGAGCGAAACCACGATAGTCAAACGACGGAAAACCAGGTAATGGTGACAGGAAAATAAACGTGGATTATGTTGGAAAGATAGTATAAAGTTTCCAATATAGAGGGTCCAATTCAACGTTAACGAAAATAGCGCGCCAAGGTATTTTGGAATTTGAATATTTAATTTATTATACTGGGGTAGTATTAAATCACATTGAGTTTTTTCTGTTTATAAATTGATGGAATAGTTCTTATATTTATTCTTGAAAATCGATTCTAAATTTCCACGTTCGTAAGTGTTGCTTTCTTTTACTAAAATCTTAATATTATCAAAGTCAAAACCAAAAAGGTGATAAAAATTCCACGGGTGTTGTGACAAACCTGTCTTCAAATCGCCAATTTTGCAATCTCTTTTATGATCAGCTATTCTTGTTTTTAACCTTCTACCTGTTTCGCCAATTTAAATTATATTGCAACCTTTAAATTTTATTAAGTAACCTACGTTTGACAAATTTTATATTTTTCCAGAATCTTTCTTGAATATAAAACAATTTTTCAATTTATGATTGTTTCTAAAATATACATTAACTTTCATAAAGTATGCAGGAGATTATAACATAACCAAAATTAATTTTTCTCTAAAATCCATTTAAAACTTTACCAAACCTTTCTGTAAACAATACATTTTTTACCTAGAAAGAATAACTGAAACTTATAATTCTGTAACCGATTTTGAGGGAATTATTGTCATTGCATACTTTAAAGTTTGCTTGACTTTACATTTGCAAACATTACTTAACAAGCATGAAGCTTGCTCCAATTTTTCCTGAATGTGTGACAGAATAGTTTTCAATAATTACACCACGTGCATTAATGACTACTTTTGAAATACTTTACTGTATATTTGGAAAATTTAATTTGCGTTATTAAAGTTTACTAAACTGACATTTATTCTTTAACATTTCGCAAGGCCGAAATTATTACAATAATGTCAAACATTCCCCTTTTGGTCCATATATCCCAATTATACTTAAAAGTTCGGTAAAGTTTCCTGACAAAATTTTCTCCGTGTAAAATTTCGGTAATATAAATGACATATTTTCAAAATAGAACCATGAAAAATCTCTTAAATTCTTGTTGAGTAAGTATTGTAAAGAAGTAATTTTTAATGCATAGGGCATGTTGATTTTTACATTCTCATTCATGAGAGTGTAATGTAATCGACCAAATTTTCGATCTCTGGTTTTTAACAGATCTTTACGTTTCGGCACTCACAGAACTCGAAAATCATAACATTTTATCGGTGTCTGTCTGCCTG
>NC_046663.1:65797862-65800138 GCF_010883055.1 Belonocnema kinseyi | reverse complement strand
GTTATACTTCTATTTAAAAATATTGATTAAATTTTTAATTATCTTAGTACGTTTAAAAATATATTTATTGTTCTTAATATATTTATGGGTGACTATCGTCGTAAAACCATTTAAAAAATAACGTTTTTCGACAAGAAGGGCAACAAAGTACGATAAATTACGATTATGCAAATAAATTAATCGAAAAGTATCTGCATGATAGTTATTTCACAATAATTTTACTACTTTAGAGGGGGCATTTGCATAATTACGATTATGCAAATAAATTAATCGAAAAGTATCTGCATGATAGTTATTTCCCAATAATTTCACTACTTTAGAGGGGGAAATTTAATCGCTGGGGGCATTACAAATTAATATTTGACATGTTTACCAGACGAAAAATAGAAAAAAAGAAAAAAAGTTGTGAAATAAAAGATATGAAGTAGCGACAGCCTGGTCGTTAGATAGGCCCTTTACCACTGGACCATTGACGCAGGCTGAAAGCAGCAGCGCGTGACTCGGTAGACATGTGGCAGCTTCGCTGACTGTGATTTTCATACGCTTATAATTTTTAAACAAGGGCCCACCTACAAAGAAGCCGGGACACGTGGCTAATTAATAAAAAGAGATATTTCGGGTTCCAATCCAGTAAAAAACGTAGTTTTATACACGATTATAACCCGAAATATTTTTTTTTATCAAAATAAATAATCTTGAAAGCATTAAATCTATTACGTATCTAATTATTTTTGACATACCATCGATTTATGATATTTTAATCAAAAATGCAATGCTGCAGAGGTAGCGTTTCCCTTGTAAGTGCAAAAGTGTCAAATGAACGCTACCAGTATTTATAATATCGTCATTAGCGTGGCGTCGTAGCTTTAGGGATAAGGCGTACGATTTGAAGCGAGCGGTACGTGCGTTCGATTCTCGGCGTTTGCTGATATGTTAATAAAGTGCGTTTCTCATTTGTTATAAGTAAAATACTTCTACCTTAACCAAAGTCAGCAATAGTTTAGTTTAGAATAATGTATGGAGAATATAGTTAAGAATTAATGTCAATAAAAATACGAGTAAATGTAGGAGTAGTTGTCAGAGGTTAAAGAAGGTATAAATTCTTTAGATTTGAACATCTGCAAAACAAATGTCTTTTGCATTTGAAACAATGTTATTCGTCTTAGATTCCGAAATTTCTGCTAATAGATTATGGCAGTGTACTATACAGTTAAACTTTTCTGCTGTTGCAACGATAGCATCGCACTTTAGAACTGAGAGCATGATGCTATCAATTTATAGGACATATCGTTTGCTTCAAATTTCACTATTCAATGTGTATATGATATATTGTACAAATTCAATAGTACAATAAAAAATGAGATGAACATAATACAAAAAATGAACATATATTAATTAAAACATAAATTAAATACCAAAACGTGATAAAGGTAGGGGTGAACACGAGGATAGGAACATTCTAATTCATGCTTTTCTATGTTTACATTCTCATCATTTATGATTGAGAAAGTATTGTCCGAAATTTGACACCACAGTTTTGCAACGGATCTTCACGTTTCGAGACCCCCTGAATCCGAAAATCAAGCTTTTCCCATGGCAAAGGGCCGTCTGTCTGTCCATCCATAAACACGATGATTCTCGAAAAAATAAACGGATCAAACCCATCTTTAGCACACTTTTTTAAGGTCCTACAAGAAAGAACGAGTGCGTTATCCACCCATTTTTGATTAAAATTTAAAAAGTGAGCTCATTTTGAAAATGTTTAAGAACACTTTTTTCATAATCTGAAAATTCTCTGTACGGATATTTATAGTATTAAAACAAATAAAAAACAATTTATCCGTATGACCTTTTTTGGTAAAATAAAAATTATCAGAGTTATAGCATTTTCAAAATTGTTAAAATCAACTGAATTTCAGAATTTTAGGCCAAACAACGTAAAATATAAAAAAGTCAAGGAAAGAAAACCATTGCTTTTTAAAAACCCTAAAAATCTCTCGTAACAAATTTCTGGATTTTCTTGTAAAATCAAAAATTCCAATTTTGATTGCACAAAAAATAATGAAAAACCAAAAATTCCATTTTGTGGTCAAACTATGTAGGAAACGAAAAAAGAAGAATTAACAAAAATTATTATCCCAAAAAAGATTTATAATTTCGTTCAAACGTGAAAAATAACATTGAAAATAAAAAATAAGCAAATAAAAAATTTGTCGAAAAATGAAGAAATTTACGAAAAAAAGAGATTTAACAGAACCTGTTCAAAAATGTCTGTC
>NC_046663.1:65795871-65797762 GCF_010883055.1 Belonocnema kinseyi | reverse complement strand
TCAGTTCGAATCGGGAAAAAATGATTCGAAGTGGGCAATTCGAAAGTCTTTCGAATCGGCATTCGACGCCCTCAGATCAAATCGAAAGAAAACCAATTCGAAAAGGGCAGTTCGAAAGTCCTTGGAATAGACATTCGATGCGATCAGTTCGGTTAGAAAAAAAAAAACGATTCCCAGATGGCTATTCGAAAGTTTTTCGAATCGACATTCGACGCGTTCAGTTTTTCAAGTTTAATTACGATTAGAAGTGGGCAGTTCGAAAGTCTTTCAAATTGACATTCGACGCGTTCAGTTTTTCGATTTGAATTCCGATCCAAACTGATTATGTATGTATATTTATTAAAAAGACTAAAATATACAATGTTCCAGAGATGTTTTAAAGATGTATTTCGAACATTAAAACTTTTTTAAAACATTATTTGGTCTGATTGAGGATAGTTTTTAAAACGTTCAAATGACGTCTCTTGAATTGTACGTCCAAGAAACGTTTTTAGGATATTCCAATTACGTTTTGAAATTTTGTGCCCTCTGGGAAAGAATCAAATTTATGTAAAAAGTGAGATTTCATTATCATTATTAGCAAAATCAGATCTTTAAATGACAATCCGTATTATTTTTGTAAGTACAAATATAGAAAGTGAAGCTTTCAGTGTAATTAAATGAAATTTTAATACTGAAATTAATTTATTCAAGTATCAATATCCTTTGGCTGTTAATTTAAACAATGCAAATCTAGAATTCATATTTTTATGTATCATTTTAATTTTTTCAGGCAATATTGATGAAGTTTTATTTTTTAAGCATTATTTCTTTTTAAGATATATCAATATGCTGAATTGATTAATAATGAAAAAAATTTGAATACTATGCTGTATTTTTTGTCACATGCAATTCTGCTGGTTCCACTAAAATATAGTAACCTATCTTACTTTTAATTTTTAATTTTAATTGAAGCTTTATAAGTAAATCAGTTTTTAAGGTTCAAAAAATAAATTTTTTCAAAAGTTTAATGCTTAAAAATGAAGAAAAATAAGTTGTAAGCAATTACAATTTTAGAGTAAGTAAACGTTGTTTAAAAAACCAATTTAATAAATAGAAACAATAGAAAGAAATAAGTAAAAAAATCTACCCACTTCACGGAGAGAGAAATTGGCCTTCTAACCTCCCGAGGCTAGTGGCGCTGATTGCTTATGGCGCTTGGCTTGCTAACTTACCACAAATTAACCAATGGCGCTCTAGGCGAGAGTCAGCGGTCTATGCTCTTGCATGACAGGTAGTGTGGTTTGCCCACTACTTTGACGCTAAGAGTCCAACTCGCCTAGAATAAAACATTAATGCGGTGCGGTCATGATGCGGGCATAAGTAATATAACTATAGGTGCCAATGCCGGTCGGAATTAAATGTTACTACAAGTTGGAATCCTGGAGTCCAGCATTCGTTGTTTCTCCAAGTTCCAACACTGGCGCCCCCATGCTCTCATTGAGAGACAGTTGGACTACTAGTCCGATAGTACTGCCATGGCGCATACGGCTGGTAAGCTAGGAGGACAATTTCCTTTTTCGCGTTGGCGGGAACAGTCTCATCGCGCCACGCCGCGGCTCGCTAGCATTTGGAATGCTTGCATAAAACTATATCAAAATTATTTTTTTTTGATGGCAGTATTTATATGCGTCTCCATATTTTGAATTCACTACTTGGTTAAGTATAGTCGAAGATTAAATTTCTCAAAGCCCTGTAGGGTTTGAGTTACACATCTTCATCGTAACACTCGCGCTGCGCCCTCGATTTTCGACAGACATTTTTGAACAGGTTCTGTTAAATCTCTTTTTTTCGTAAATTTCTTCATTTTTCGACAAATTTTTTATTTGCTTATTTTTTATTTTCAATGTTA
>NC_046663.1:65794510-65795771 GCF_010883055.1 Belonocnema kinseyi | reverse complement strand
TTTCTTATAGATGGGTAGAAGACTTGTAAGTTACCAAAATAAAATTTTCAATTACAATGAAAATTAGAAACGTTATATAATTTTGAAAATTTTCAGAATGTTCAGAAAAATAGTAAAAATATTGTTTTAAAAGATTAGGAAATTTTATTTAAATTCATTATTAGACATACAATATATTTGGACACTATGCCAGTTAAATTTTTTGATCAGACAAAAGTTCAAAAAGTTTGAGCTCTTTCAAAATTTAAATGAAAATTCTCTTTGAGTTTACGAATTTTTTGTCATATTTTCTTGTACGGATCAAAAAGACTTGCAAATTATCCTCATGACATTTTTAAATTCGATAAATCTTCAAAAAGTTATGCGCTTTTCAAAAAAAGGAAAAAAAAATTTAAAAGGTTAAGAAATATCAATCCAAATTTCGACTGGATATAAAATATATGGTTTCGAAACTATTGTCAGGAAAATTCCTAATCAGACAAAAGTTCCAAAAGTTGGATCATTTTCAAAAATATGCTATTTTTGTTTTTAAGAGATCCTTAAGTTTAAAACGTTCTTTTTAGTAGATTTAAATAAGATTCACAAATTATCTTGATGAAGTTTTTAATTGGATACAAGTTATCGAGCGCGAGCTTTGTAATGAGAATGTAACCGTCAAAGCCGTAGGTGCTTTAAGAACCTTCTGTAAAAGCAAATCGAAACAAAATTCAGTCACAATTTATGGCTGAAATTCCTCAGAAGTTTAAATTACAGTCTTCGATTTAATTTGAAGTATTTACGATGTTTGAAGAAATTTAGTGAAAGTGCATGCATTAAACATACAAAAAAGGGGGACGAAGCGCGAGAGTGTACCTGCGCGCCCCAGGCGCGCTCATACTTTTTTTATCAGTCAAGGCGATAAAGCAAGGGTTCCAATTGGAATTACAGCTGATAATAAGCAAGCGCCATTGCTAATGCATCTAGAATATCGCGTAACCCTTCTAGATCATGATCGGGTCATAGCTGCCTCCGAAAGACTCATACCATCTGTCTACGCCGGAATCAATGTTGAAGCAAATAAATTTGGTAAACCGGAAGCAGTGACGTACTCTGGGCCGACGTATGTCGCAATTTGTTCAGCAAAACACTCTTCTTCAACAGCTTATTCACATTTTGTAGACGTCACGCGAATTTTTCAACTACTCGAATTCAATACTATGCTGAAAATAACAAACGAAGCAGGTGAATAAAAAATAAAACCAATTGGAATATTTACTGTTGA
>NC_046663.1:65782211-65794410 GCF_010883055.1 Belonocnema kinseyi | reverse complement strand
TCCTCAATTTGCGATAACTCTGGCTTAATAAGCTCACTTACTACAGGGAAATTGTCAGTTTTTCCTGGAAATTCGAAATTTTCCATCTCTTTCTGCTCGTCGACTGTGTTTCCCTGACTGTCCAAATGTACACCAAAATTATCGTGTGGTAAAATTTACTCCTGCCAGCTCTTTACTCAGAGGAGCCATTCGTCACTCAACTCTATTGAAAGCACTTCTACCTGGAGCATTATATGCAACATAAAAAGCGTCAGGATTATGATCCATAAAGTGATGAATCGATTATGCAATAACTTTCGTATATCTCAGATTTTTGTCTGGTCCGCGTCAACAGTAAATATTCCGATTGGTTTTAGTTTTTATTCACCTGCTTCGTTTGTTATTTTCAGCATAGTATTGAATTCGAGTAGTTGAAAAATTCGCGTGACGTCCACAAAATGTGAATAAGCTGTTGGAGAAGAGTGTTTTACTGAACAAATTGCGACATACGTCGGCCCAGATTACGTCACTGCTTCCGGTTTACCAAATTTATTTGCTTCAACATTGATTCCGGCGTAGATATATGGTATGAGTTTTTCGGAGGCAGCTATGACCCAATCATGATCTAGAAGCGTTACGCGATATTCTAGATGCATGAGCAATGGCGCTTGCTTCTTAGCAGCTGCAATTCCAATTGGAACCCTTGCTTTATCGCCTTGACTGATGAAAAAAGTATGAGCGCGCCTGGGGCGCGCAGGTACACTCTCGCGCTTCGCCTCCCTTTTTTGTATGTTTAATGCATGCACTTTAACTAAATTTTTTCAAAAATCGTAAATACTTTAAATTAAATCGAAAACTGTAATTTAAACTTCTGAGGAATTACAGCCATAAATTGTGACTGAATTTTGTTTGTATTTGTTTTTACAGCAGGTTCTTAAAGCACCTACGGCTTTGACGATTACATTCTCATTGCAAAACTCGCGCTCGATAACTTGTGTCCAATTAAAAAACTTCATCAGGATAATTTGTGAATCTTATTTCAATCTACTAAAAAGAACGTTTTAAACTTACGGATCTCTTAAAAACAAAAATAGTATATTTTTGAAAATGATGCAACTTTTGGAACTTTTGTCTGATTAGGAAATTTCCTGACAATAGTTTCGAAACCATATATTTTATATCCAGTCGAAATTTGGATTGATATTTCTTAACCTTTTAAAATTTTTTTTCCTTTTTTTGGAAAGCGTATAACTTTTTGAAGACTTATCGAATTTAAAAATGTCATCAGGATAATTTGCAAGTCTTTTTGATGCGTACAAAAAAATATGACAAAAATTTCTTAAACTCAAAGAGAATTTTCATTTAAATTTTGAAAGAGCTCAAATTTTTTAAACTTTTGTCTAATCAAACAATTTAACTGGCATAGTGTCCAAATATATTGTATGTCTAATAATTAATTTAAATAAAATTTCCTAATCTTTTAAAACAATATTTTTTACTATTTTTCTGAACATTCTGAAAATTTTCAAAATTATATAACGTTACTAATTTTCATTGTAATTGAAAATTTTATTTTGATAACTTACAAGTCTTCTACCCATCTATAAGTAACTTTGACAACAATATTTGAATAACGAAATTAACTTTCATTTTGAAAACCTTAAGAAGTGTATCAAAGGCTGACTTGATTGGAGAAATCCTTCAAAAGTTAGCGTGGCTACAACATTCACGTAACCATACATACAGACATCCAGACATACAGACAGGCAGACAGACACCGATAAAATGTTATGATTTTCGGGTTCTGTGAGAGCCGAAACGTAAAGATCTGTTAAAAATCAGAGATCGAAAATTTGGTCAATTACATTACACTCTCATGAATGAGAATGTAAAAATCAACATGCCCTATGCATTAAAAATTACTTCTTTACAATAGTTACTCAACAAGAATTTAAGAGATTTTTCATGGTTCTATTTTGAAAATATGTCATTTATATTACCGAAATTTTACACGGAGAAAATTTGGTCAGAAACTTTATAAATATCAGTTTAGTAAACTTTAATAACGCAAATTAAATTTTCCAAATGTACAGTAAAGTATTTCAAAAGTAATCATTAATGCATGTGGTGTAATTATTGAAAACTATTCTGTCACACATTCAGGAAAAATTGGATCAAGTTTCATGCTTGTTAAGTAATGTTTGCAAATGTAAAGTCAAGCAAACTTTAAAGTATGCAATGACAATAATTCCCAAAAAATCGGTTACAGAATAATAAGTTTCAGTTATTCTTTCTAGGTAAAAAATGCATTGTTTACATAAAGGTTTGGTAAAGTTTTAAATGGATTATTTCAGAAACAATCATAAATTAAACAGTTGTTTTATAAACAAGAAAGATTCTGGAAAAATTGAAAATTTGTCAAACGTATGTTACTTAATAAAATTTAAAGGTTGCAATGTAATTTAAATTGGCGAAACAGGTAGAAGGTTAAGAACAAGAATAGCTGATCATAAAAGAAATTGCAAAATTGGCGATTTGAAGACAGGTTTGTCACAACAGCCCTGGAATTTTTATCACCTTTTTGGTTTTGACTTTGATAATATTAAGATTTTAGCAAAAGAAAGCAACACTTACAAACGTGGAATTTTAGAATTGATTTTCAATAATAAATATAAGAACTATTCCATCAATTTATAAACAGGAATACTATATTGGAACATACTATATAGGAAACTTTATACTATCTTTCCAACATATTCCACGTTGAGTTTCCTGTCACCATTACCTGGTTTTCCGTCGTTCGACTATCGTGGTTTCGCTCAATTGATTTCAAAAATGCAACCTTAATTATTGGGAGCCTCTTTGCTTTTTTATTTTCTGCGCTTTTTCCCAATTAAAAATATGTATTTGGAAATTGTATTAAAACCGTTTCAATATTCTTTTTTTCATCGAACCACAATTTTAATGATCTAACTAAAACTATATATAATATGAGGTAAACCGACTTTTGTTTTTATAATTTTTTTTAATACATTATTAATTTTTTTAAATCAGCTAACTTTTTTATAACAATTTTGTATGAGGTATAATTTCCCTGAGGATAACTGGCAGACTGAGGTCGAAACGTCGCAAGATGTAATTTTGTTAAATTTCAATTAAAGTATTTATTCGGAATATTCCTTGTGTCTTTATTTCCAACTTGATCGTAAGACCAAAGCAATTGCACTAATATTCTCATTAAGTGAACGAAAAATTTTTTGCTGTTCAAATTTGAAGAGGTGCTTCGTTTTTTTGATTTTTAGCTATATCTAGGATGCGGAGACAGTAGGAATTTTTTTAATGAAACTTTATAGGAGTGTTTTTAACTCCCAAAATAAAATTTTCATCGTTAACAGAACTTCGCAAAACCAACATTATTTTTCGATACGCCCTAACGATCGTATTATAAACTGTCCTGAATTTTATTATTCAGGAAATTTTCAATTCTAAATTTTTGTATTTTTACAATTTTATAATATTGGGACTTTTATTTTTCGGTCCTCCCTTGGCAACTTGCCAAGTTCAAACTTTAAAAAACTACTTTAATACACTTATCACATCTACTTGAAACGTTTTTTAGTGTTTTTTGTAGAGATTTTTAACTCAATTTGATTTCGTTCAAAATTTCTTGTGAGCTTCCAAAATATATTAATTTCACCGATTTGTATATGCGCATGAATCATAAAAAATACGTTATAGATCGAAGAGCTTCAATACTTTTGGTTCAATTTTACTTTGCTTTTCAGATAGTTATGTAATTTTTTCAAATATGTTAATTTATGCTTCCCCGCGTAGAAATTATGTCGGATTATTATTATATTATTAATTATGTGTTATGCCGGATTCCGGCAGGGTTGCCCTGCTTGTATCTGGATTCTGGTCAGGCAGCCCGGTCGGATTCTGGTTGGTTTCGTCACGCTGCGCTGGTCGTATCCGAGCCGGGTGTACCCAGTCGGCTCCCGGCCGGGTTACCTGATCGGATCCCGGATAGAAATAGGGTAACCCGGTCGGAATCCGATCGGTTTTTGACTGGGGTCCTCGATCGCATATTACTGAAGCCTTTTTACCACAGCTAACATATTCTACCAACTGGCAGAGATAAGAATCTTTGTCAGCACTTATTTGCACCTGTAAAAAGATGTTGGAATTTCTATTTAAGAACTGCATAAATATATTAACTACAAACATTGATTCAATGTAAGTACTAAAATATAGGTTATGATCCTTAAGTTTCTGTAAGAAATTGCATTGTAAGAAATTAAATTTAAATTGTATAACAAATTTACCTTAAGCGTAATTTAGTTTGCATAGGTTTTTCTACAAGAGAGAAAATAAATTTCAGGAGTTTCACGAGACATCCTAACCTATGAAATCGGTTTAGAAAAATGATTCAACATTAACGTTGCAGAATATTATTAATGCTTACTTATTAACAAAATAATTCACTTTCCTTTATAAATAATCCGCTTGCTCCAGTAAATCGGATACGATTTTTTGAAATTTAACAAATTTCTTAACGAATAACCTGGCGTCAACTGACGTTTTACTGCGTTTTTAGCATTAAAGACTCCGGAAGTCGCTGAATCGTTATTACGTGCAAGCATGATAACGTAATTCAAAACCTCGTTCGGAAAAAGTTATTTCCCTTTTTATTACGTTTTTTGGTTATTCAAGATAATACATAGATACATTAAAAATAAGCAAAAATCGTATCACAAAAAAATACGTATAATTTCACTGGGAAACTATATGTTTGAAAATTAAAAAAAAGTTGGTCAACGATTTCGCAGTCACGGCAAGTCTGGGAACCGCAGAACGTAAAGTGGGAAACCATACAATTAGAATTAGTTAAATTTTTTTTCATAATTGATAAAAAAAATCTAAAGCACAAAAAATTGGTCTTTTACCTGTCTGATATTCACAAACGACCCACTTACGGCAGTCGTTTGTGGATATTTCTTTAGATGCTTTTAAAGTTACGATACTTCTATTTTGCACCATTTTTGGCCCGACTGGGTCCCGGTGGGAACTCGGTCAGATCCCAGCCGGGCAATTAACAAAATAGTATCCTGGTTTGACCCGGTCAGATTATGGCCAGAAACCTTCTTCTGGTCGGGTCAAGCCGGGCTATTTCTACACGGGTCAGACAACAAGATTTTTCTTTGCATTAAAAAGGTTCACCTTAGAAAAAAATACATATCTTAATCTGATAATAGAATATACAGATTACTTAGAGTTTATTTTTCTTTGTTTCTATCACAGATGATGTAGATCTGCTAGTGTATGCTTTTGACTGTATTCGAAACCACCGTTCATTGTATCTAGAGTAGATACTATCAAATCGAATGTATCTTTGTTTCGCCAATTAAATTTTACCTATCAATTCAAAAGATACTTTGCTAATTCAGAAATATATCTACTACCTTTAAAAAAAGTTCGAAATAAATCTACATTTATTTTGCTTAACTTTAATTAGGCCTGTGCAAATCGTTCTACACCGAACTGGTGCATAATTGAAGACGCCTCGAAAGTCGATTCGAAAGAAATTCGAAGAGGTCACTTCAAATCGGAAAAAAAATTATTCGAAGTGGGCAATTCGAATGCGGTGCGGTCATGATGCGGGCATAAGTAATATAACTATAGGTGCCAATGCCGGTCGGAATTGAAAGTTACTACAAGTTGGAAGCCTGGACTCCAGCATTCGTTGTTTCTCCAAGTTCTAACACTGGCGCCCCCATGCTCTCATTGAGAGACAGTTGGACTACTAGTCCGATAGTGCTGCCATGGCGCATGCGGCTGGTAAGCTAGGAGGACAATTTCCTTTTCCGCGTTGGCGGGAATAGTCTCATCGCGCCACGCGCGCGGCTCGCTAGCATTTGGAATGCTTGCATAAAACTATGTCAAAATTATTTTTTTTTGATGGCAGTATTTATATGCGTCTCCATATTTTGAATTCACTACTTGGTTAAGTATAGTCGAAGATTAAATTTCTCAAAGCCCTGTAGGGTTTGAGTTACACATCTTCATCGTGCCACTCGCGCTGCGCCCTCGATTTTCCACAGACATTTTTGAACAGGTTCTGTTAAATCTCTTTTTTTCGTAAATTTCTTCATTATTCGACAAATTTTTTATTTGCTTATTTTTTATTTTCAATGTTATTTTTCACGTTTGAACGAAATTATAGATCTTTTTTGGGATAATAATTTTTGTTAATAGTTGATTTTAACAATTTTGAAAATGCTATAACTCTGATAATTTTTATTTGATCAAAAAAGGTCATACGGATAAATTGTTTTTTATTTATTTTAATACTATAAATATCCGTACAGAGAATTTTCAAATTAAGAAAAAAGTGTTCTTAAACATTTTAAAAATGAGCTCACTTTTTAAATTTTAATCAAAAATGGCTGGATAACGCACTCGTTCTTTCTTGTAGGACCTTAAAAAAGTGTGCTAAAGATGGGTTTGATCCGTTTATTTTTTCGAGAATCATTGTGTTTATGGATGGACAGACAGACGGCCCTTTGCCATGGGAAAAGCTTGATTTTCGGATTCAGGGGGTGTCGAAACGTGGAGATCCGTTGCAAAACTGTGGTGTCAAATTTCGGACAATACTTTCTCAATCATAAATGATGAGAATGTAAACATAGAAAGGCATGAATTAGAATGTTCCTATCCTGATGTTCACCCCTACCTTTATCACGTTTTGGTATTTAATTTATGTTTTAATTAATATATGTTCATTTTTTGTATTATGTTCATCTCATTTTTTATTGTACTGCAAAAGACATTTGTTTTGCAGATGTTCAAATCTAAAGAATTTATACCTTCTTTAACCTCTGACAATTACTCCTACATTTACTCGTATTTTTATTGACATTAATTCTTAACTATATTCTCCATACATTATTCTAAACTAAACTATTGCTGACTTTGGTTAGGGTAGAAGCATTTTACTTATAACAAATGAGAAACGCACTTTATTAAAATATCAGCAAACGCCGAGAATCGAACGCACGTACCGCTCGCTTCAAATCGTACGCCTTATCCCTAAAGCTACGACGCCACGCTAAGGACGATATTATAAATACTGGTAGCGTTCATTTGACACTTTTGCACTTACAAGGGAAACGCTACCTCTGCAGCATTGCATTTTTGATTAAAATATCATAAATCGATGGTATGTCAAAAATAATTAGATACGTAATAGATTTAATGCTTTCAAGATTATTCATTTTGATAAAAAAAAATATTTCGGGTTATAATCGTGTATAAAACTACGTTTTTTACTGGATTGGAACCCGAAATATCTCTTTTTATTAATTAGCCACGTGTCCCGGCTTCTTTGTAGGTGGGCCCTTGTTTAAAAATTATGAGCGTATGAAAATCACAGTCAGCGAAGCTGCCACATGTCTACCGAGTCACGCGCTGATACTTTTCGATTAATTTATTTGCATAATCGTAATTATGTAAATACCCCTTCTAAAGTAGTAAAATTATTGTGAAATAACTATCATGCAGATACTTTTCGATTAATTTATTTGCATAATCGTAATTTATCGTACTTTGTTGCCCTTTTTGTCGAAATCATTGCAAAAAGTAATTACTAATTAAAAATAGACAATTTTAGATATTGAAAAAAAATCAAAATTTATATTTTGTATTTTTTCAAGCTAATTAGTATAATATACACCATTTATTGTATGCATTTTTATTTTAAGTTTTGACTTGAATGTTTACTCTGATTATTTATTCAATAATTACTTGCAGAAAATGAGTAATATTTTTTTTTATTAAATTCTTGCATAATTATTAGTATTTTTTTATTTTTGCCTATTGATTTATGTTAATATTTAGTTCAATTACAATAAACAATACAACCATAATTATTATATTTTATTGATGAAAAACTGTGCTTTTTTCTTTCGTTTTATCACTCCATTTGTTTATCGAAACTATAACTTTTAGATACATTGTTTAAAAATTCAATTATTTAGCAATGCTTATGAAACTTTTGGCACATTTTCTTCAGATGTTCATTGTTTGTATATATTTAAAATATTTCAATTTATACTGCCAAATATGGCGGCTGAAAAATTCCGAAAAACAAAATTTTTGACGCTGTAAAATTCCCGAATAATAAAATGCTCATAAAAAATCTGAATTATGAAATTCCTGGATTATAGAAATTAAACAATTATTTTTCTTCAAAAATAAATATTATTTATTTATTAAAAACACAATGATCAAATATCTGTATCAAAGAAATTTCGTATCAATGTTTAAACCATTTGAAAATTATTTCTTGAATTTTAAATAACAATAATTTTATGAAAATTGTTCAAATGAATTAGCTTAAGGACTATGCGCATTTTTAAACAAAATTGCTCATTCAGAAATATATTCTTTTTAATTATTGTTATTTAAAATTTTGTAATGAATTTTATTATTCAATAATTTTTCAATTCGGGATTTTTATATTTCGACAATTTTATAATTTTTGGAGATTTATTTTTCGGAATTTTTCGGTCGTCCGCTGACAAATTGCCAAGTTCAAACTTTAAAACTAATTTTAATAGACCAATCATTTCGGCTAGAAATTTGTTTCTGGGTTTTTATATATATTTCCAGTTAAATTTGATGGAGTTCAACATTTTTTGGAAGATTCGAAAATATGTTAATTTAACCCATTTGTATACGCTCATGAATCATAAAAAATATTTTATAGATTGAAGAGGGTTATAACTTTTGGTTCATTTTTCCTGTGCCTTACAGACAGTTAAGCAATTTTTTAAAACATTCGCATTTATTTTTCATACAACAAGATTCTTCTTCACATTGAAATCTTTTACCTGAGAATAAAATACATATTTTGATCTGATAATAGAATATACATATGTGCCGTGCGCTGAAGAAAGTTGGCTTACTCTAAAAAAATCAAAATCAAGGTTTTTACACATTTCTATAGTTTTTCAACTGCTCTTTTTAATTAAACCATCGAAAAAAATATCCGAGCTTTATTATTGCTAATAATTGAGTCGTTGGGTGCCCGAGTAATAGGGTTTCGGCTCGAGAGCTCGAGATTCCGTGAAACATCTCTCACCACTCACTATTCCAACTACGCGTCTCATCTATACACAGAAAAACGCTGGTGTTAAATTTGTTGCAGCTCAAACTTTATTGGGCTCCTAATGATAATTTGAGAGTTTTCAAGTCTTAAATATATTCCTCTGAACGTAGATGCCCATGTGGGCATCTAGGGGAAAGTATCATTTAGAGACTGAATTTTGTCAAATGCAGAGGTTGTGGAGTTCTGAACCGCGCTGTCAGCTACCTGAATACCTGTCAAAGCAACTATTCGCTTTGCGATATTAGCCTAAATAATTGTTAATAAGGAAACCAATTGAAACAATATTTACCTAATTTTCAAATTTCTTTCATTTAATAGGGCGTATCAGTTACTTAGAATAAAATTACAACTTCCTAATGCAACTTCCAAAAGTTAGGTGAGGCATGCCCGTCGATATTTAAACTAAAGCCGGGATGTATAGAAAAAGTCATGACCGTCTACATATGCAATAAGGTATTTTCACTCCAATCACTAGCTATATTATATAAATAACAGTTTATTTTCATTGAGTTCCAAAGACCAACCTATATTTCACAAAAAATTTAATTCGAAAAGAAATTTCTTGGAAAAGTGATTAAAAATAATTAATTATAAGTTTTTGATCGAAAAGAACAATATTATCAGCTGAAATTATTTTTAGAAAAATTCAAATATGATCATTATTAAATTCTACAATTAACTTGTATATATCAAGCTACAGAAACATTATATGGTATTTCAACAAATCTATCTATTACAAAATGTTTTGTGAACTATAGGCCAGTTTTTGAAGTTCAATGAAAATAAACTATTATTTATAAAATATGTGTCATACACTTTTTTCTTGTCTGAAATCAAAATTCACACAATTTGAATACATTCTTGTGCATATTTTAATAATTATTTATTTAAATTACAAGAATTGTTTTTTTTTCAATTTAAATTTAAATCGCGCGCTAAGTGTGGCCAATCAGCGTTCAGCTCTAACGCAAGCGTGGTAGCTCAGGGTGCCAACATTGGCATTATTGGTCCACAGTCCAAACCGGAAAAATAAAGTAAATCAGCCGGCAGGAAAAAGTTGAGATATGAAAGCCTCAATTAGGTATTTTCACTTCAACGATCAGCTAACTTCACTTTGTTAAAATCTGAGGGGGAAAATGGATCAAATGCATGAAACAAAACTTTATTTCTGTAATATATTTGTAATTAATAATCATTATTATTATTTTATTATTTCATTAAATAGTAATTTAAAAAATGAAATTATTGTTTAACTACACTTATGTAGAAAAAATTACCTTTTACGAAGATATTAGCAAAATAGGGCAAAAATGAACTGAATCCCATACATTTGGTCCCTTATTTTCCCCTCAGCAATATACGAAGTGAAGTTAGCTGTTTATTGAAGTGAAAATACCTAATAGGCGTTTATCTTATCAGTTTGAATGTTCCTGCCGCTATATTTGAAACATTGCAATGTTTCATGAAACTTTTCATCAGTATGATACTAGCCACTGCAAGATTAGATATCTAAGATACCTTTAAACTTCCGCAGAAAATCTAGTGGAAATTTGTTCGAACGACCAGGCATCAATTTCGATGCAGACGGTCACGACTTAGTTTGTACATCCCGGCTTTGGTGGTTTAAATGTCATATAGTAGGTTTTGACTAACCTAACATTTGGATATCATATCACGCCAAGTACTATTTTTATTCCAGGACTATTTAGTCGCTGGTAAATAGGAGGGAATAAAAAGTTAGGTAATTATTATTATAACTTACCTACTTATTAACATCTGTTTCACTCAAATAACGACCGACAAAATGATCTTGACAGGTGACTTACAGTTTGTGGACGACACTTCATGTTGCCATGGATGAGAAAAAACAGTGTCTACATAATGCTTTTCCCCTAGGTTCTCCGAATGAACCTGTATGGCTCAAATTTGTTGCAACTCTATTGAACACCGATTTCGGTGTACATTTGAGGATCGGCGATTTTCTGTGTACTGGGCTGGGGCGATAAACCAACGTTGTGCGTCCAGGAAACGCCTGGGTGCGGAAAAGTGTACCAGTCCAATCCGAAACTCAGCGAACTTTGAAATTTTGAAATCGGATAATATCTTCAGTCTGTTCTTTGAGGATGAAATCTCGAAATTTCACTAAAAAGCACTAAAATTTAAGGTTTTGCAAAAATGGGCTTAAAATCGATGCCGATGCCTTCCAACCGCTCGTCCTGCAAAATCTCACTTTTCCGAGTAAAACCCCTTTCTTCGGCGCACGTCGCATATGACTAAAAATTTATTTTTCTTTGTTTCTATCACAGATGCTGTAGATCTGAGAGTTTATAATTTTGACCGTATTCAAAAGCGCCATTCATTGTGACTAGAGTAGATACTATCAAATCGAAAGTATCTTTGTTTCACGGAAATAATTTTCCCTAGAAGTTAAAAAGATACTTTGCTAATTTAAAAGTATGTCTACCGCTTTAAATAAATAAAAAAAAAATGTGCATTTATTTTTCTCAATTTTATATGCTTGAGCTTCATTATTAAAAATCTCGAATTATTTTACTGAAACAAAAATTTATTGGTTTATTGATTTAAACTATTGTATTAATAATGCCGAATTCAAAAGCACCGGCAATTTTGATTTAAGAGTACTTTTTTCTCAGTGTAGTGGATGCATTCATGATTTTTTTTAATTATTTAAAATTAATAATAAAACTACTTTCAAATAAAATATTGTCATTCACTATAAGAATATAAGTAACCAATTAAGTCAATCGACTGTTAGTCTGCAAAATGGCTATGCATGTTTAAAAACGTGTAGCGCAAAATAGATAACGAGGCGTCCTAACGATAGGATCCCAACGCGCTAGATCGACTAGATGATATTTAACCAAAAATAGAAACAATAAAAAGCCAACCAAGAAGTAAGCACTAGAAAGTTTTAGATCGCAGAATGGCACAAGATGAAGCTAGAAGTTGGCCAAAACTAGAAGATGCTCGCTCGCTCCATCAAAACATTAAAGTGCTATCTCGGGCGAGCAAAGCATGAAGGTGCCACTT
>NC_046663.1:65776829-65782111 GCF_010883055.1 Belonocnema kinseyi | reverse complement strand
GTACGTTTATTGAAAAAGTATAAATATCTGATACCGCAAAAACTTAAATTTGGAAATAGAATAGTTAACTGATTAAATCAAACGAAAAAAATATTCAGCTTTTTATGTAGTGAGGGAAGTGTCCAGCTGATGCAGTCAAAGATACAACGCGTCCGAGTGCATACCGATGCTCAGCATCTTTCACGGCATCAGCTGGGCACCTTTCTCCACTAAATTCACTTTTACTTCCTAATAACATAAAAAATATGTTAACAAAGTTTCAGCTTTTGCCGTATTAGTTTTTTTATTGTAATTTACGTGTATTTTTATTCACGCTATTCATATAAAAATCATCTCTTTTTCAAAATTAAAGTCGTAAGACCTTATCGAGGCGTCCTAACGGTGGGGTGCCAACGCACGCGACACGACTTGACGTTACTTAACCAAAAATAAAAACAATAAAAACTAACCGAGAAGTTAGCGCTAGAAAGTCTTGCTCGCGTAATTGAGCAAGATGAGGCTAGAAGTTGGCCAAAACTAAAATGTGCTCACTCGCTTCATCAAATCATGAAAGTTCTATCTCGGGCGAGCAAAGCATGAAGGTTGCCATTTCTCGCGTTTAGTTTATAAGCGAGAAGTGGCACCTTCATGCTTTGCTCGCCCGAGATAGCACGTTAATGTTTTGATGGAGCGAGCGAGCATCTTCTAGTTTTGGCCAACTTCTAGCTTCATCTTGTGCCATTCTGCGATCTAAAACTATCTAGTGCTTACTTCTTGGTTGGCTTTTTATTGTATCCATTTTTGGTTAAATATCATCTAGTCGATCGAGCGCGTTGGGATCCTATCGTTAGGACGCCTCGTTATCTATTTTGCGCTACACGTTTTTAAACATGCATAGCCATTTTGCAGACTAACAGTCGATTGACTTAATTGGTTACTTATATTCTTATAGTGAATGACAATATTTTATTTGAAAGTAGTTTTATTGTTAATTTTAAATAATGAAAAAAAATCATGAATGCATCCACTACACTGAGAAAAAAGTACTCTTAAATCAAAATTGCCGGTGCTTTTGAATTCGGCATTATTAATACAATAGTTTAAATCAATAAACCAATAAATTTTTGTTTCAGTAAAATAATTCGAGTTTTTTAATCAAAAGTACAGTACCATAGATTGAATTATTGACGATGAAACAAAGATACTTTCGATTTGATAGTATCTACTCTAGTCACAATGAATGGCGCTTTTGAATACGGTCCAAATTATACACTCTCAGATCTACAGCATCTGTGATAGAAACAAAGAAAAATAAATTTTTAGTCATATGCGACGTGCGCCGAAGAAAGGGGTCTTACTCTGAAAAGTGAGATTTTGCAGGACGAGCGGTTGGAAGGCATCGGCATCGATTTTAAGCCCATTTTTGCAAAACCTTAAATTTTAGTGCTTTTTAGTGAAATTTCGAGATTTCCCCCTCAAAGAACAGACTGAAGATATTATCCGATTTCAAAATTTCAAAGTGCGCTGAGTTTCGAATTGGACTGGTACACTTTTCCGCACCCACGCGTTTCCTGGACGCACAACGTTGGTTTTTCGCCCCAGCCCAGTACACAGAAAATCGCCGATCCTCAAATGTACAGCGAAATCGGTGTTCAATAGAATTGCAACAAATTTGAGCCATACAGGTTCATTCGGAGAACCTAGGGGAAAAGCATTATTTAGACACTGTTTTTTCTCATCCAATGCAACGTGAAGTGTCGTCTACAAACTGTAAGTCACCTGTCAAGATCATTTTGTCGGTCGTTATGTGAGTGAAACAGATGATAATAAGTAGGTAAGTTATAATAATAATTACCTAACTTTTTATTCCCTCCTATTTACCAGCGACTAAATAGTCTTGGAATAAAAATAGTACTTGGCGTGATATGATATCCAAATGTTAGGTTAGTCAAAACCTACTATATGACATTCAAACCACCAAAGCCGGGATGTACAAACTAAGTCGTGACCGTCTGCATCGAAATTGATGCCTGGTCGTTCGAACAAATTTCCACTAGATTTTCTGCGGAAGTTTAAAGATATCTTAGATATCTAATCTTGCAGTGGCTAGTATCATACTGATGAAAAGTTTCATGAAACATTGGGAGTTTCGTGAAACATTGCAATCTTTCAAATATAGCGGCAGGAACATTCAAACTGATAAGATAAACGCCTATTAGGTATTTTCACTTCAATAAACAGCTAACTTCACTTCGTATATTGCTGAGGGGAAAATAAGGGACCAAATGTATGGGATTCAGTTCATTTTTGCCCTATTTTGCTAATATCTTCGTAAAAGGTAATTTTTTCTACATAAGTGTAGTTAAAAAATAATTTTATTTTTTAATTACTATTTAATGAAATAATAAAATAATAATGATTATTAATTACAAATATATTACAGAAATAAAGTTTTGTTTCATGCATTTGATCCATTTTCCCCCTCAGATTTTAAAAAGTGAAGCTAGCTGATGGTTGAAGTGAAAATACTTAATTGAGGCTTTCATATCTCAACTTTTTCCTGCCGGCTGATTTACTTTATTTTTCCGGTTTGGACTGTGGACCAATGATGCCAATGTTGGCACCCTGAGCTACCACGCTTGCGTTAGAGCTGAACGATGATTGGCCACACTTAGCGCGCGATTTAAATTTAAATTGAAAAAAAACAATTCTTGTAATTTAAATAAATAATTATTAAAATATGCACAAGAATGTATTCAAATTGTGTGAATTTTGATTTCAGACAAGAAAAAAGTGTATGACCTTTATTTCATGATCATATTTGAATTTTTCTAAAAATAATTTCAGCTGATAATATTGTTCTTCTCGATCAAAAACTTATAATTAATTATTTTCAATCACTTTTCCAAGAAATTTCTTTTCGAATTAAATTTTTTGTGAAATATAGGTTGGTCTTTGGCACTCAATGAAAATAAACTGTTATTTATATAATATATGTGTTATATTTTTCTTTCCTGAAATCAAAAGTTACACACTTTGTATAAATTATTGTGTATATTTTAATAATTTTTTATTTAAATTACAAGAATTGTTTTTCAATGTAATTTTGAATCGTGCATCAAAGGGTAGACAACCAGCGATCAGCCCTAATGCACGAATGAGTGAAAATTATTATCATTTTATTATTGCATTAAATAGTCCCTGAAAAAGAAAAATTATTTTTCAATTGCACTTATACAGAAAAATTACTTTCTACGAAGATATTAGAAAAATAGAGCAAAAATTAACAGATTCCCATGCATTTGGCCAATTGTTATCCCCTCAGTATTCAACAAAGTGAAGTGAGCTAGTGATTGGAGTGAAAATACCTTATTGCATATGTAGACGGTCATGACTTTTTCTATACATCCCGGCTTTAGTTTAAATGTCGACGGGCATGACTCACCTAACTTTTGGAAGTTGCATTAGGAAGTTGTAATTTTATTCTAAGTGACTGATACGCCCTATTAAATGAAAGAAATTTGAAAATTAGGTAACTATTGTTGCAATTGGTTTTCTTATTAACAATTATTTAGGCTAATATCGCAAAGCGAATAGTTGCGTTGGCAGATATTCATGTGGCTGACAGCACGGTTCAGAACTCCACAACTCTGCATGAGCCAAAATTCAGTCTCCAAATGATACTTTCCCCTAGATGCCCACATGGGCACCTACGTTCAGAGGAATACATTTGAGACTTGAAAACTCTCTCAAATGTTCATTAGGAGCCCAATAAAATTTGAGCTGCAACAAATTTAACACCAGCGTTTTTCTGTGTATAGATGATACGCGTAGTTGGAATAGTGAGTGGTGAGAGATGTTTCACGGAATCTCGAGCTCTCGAGCCGAAATCCTATTACTCGGGCACCCAACGACTCAATTATTAGCAATAATAATGCTCGAATATTTTTTCCGATGGTTTAATTAAAAAGAGCAGTTGAAAAACTACAGAAATGTGTAAAAACCTTGATTTTGATTTTTTTAGAGTAAGCCAACTTTCTTCAGCGCACGGCACATATGTATATTCTATTATCAGATCCAAATATGTATTTTATTCTCAGGCAAAAGATTTCAATGTGAAGAAGAATCTTGTTGTATGAAAAATAAATGCGAATGTTTTAAAAAATTGCGTAACTGTCTGTAAGACACAGGAAAAATGAACCAAAAGTTATAACCCTCTTCAATCTATAAAATATTTTTTATGATTCATGAGCGTATACAAATGGGTTAAATTAACATATTTTCGAATCTTCCAAAAAATGTTGAACACCATCAAATTTAACTGGAAATATATATAAAAAACACAAAAACACATTTCTAGCCGAAATGATTGGTGTATCAAAATTAGTTTTAAAGTTTGAACTTGGCAATTTGTCAGCGGACGACCGAAAAATCCCGAAAAATAATTCTACGAAAATTATAAAATTTCCGAAATATAAAAATCCCGAATTGAAATATTCTTGAATAATAAAATTCACTACAAAATTTTAAATAACAATAATTAAAAAGAATGTATTTCTGAATGAGCAATTTTATTTAAAAATGCGCACAGTCCTTAAGCTAATTCATTTGAACAATTTTCATAAAATTATTGTTATTTATAATTCAAGAAATAATTTTCAAATGGTTTAAACATTGATACGAAATTTCTTTGATACGGATATTTGAATATTGTGTTTTTAATAAATAAATAATATTTATTTTTGAAGAAAAATAATTGTTTAATTTCTATAATCCAGGAATTTCATAATTCGGATTTTTTATGAGCATTTTATTATTCAGGAATTTTACAGCGTCAAAAATTTTGTTTTTCGGAATTTTTCAGCCGCCATATTTGGCAGTATAAATTGAAATATTTTAAATATGTACAAACAATGAACATCTGAAGAAAATGTGCCCAAAGTTTCATAAGCATTGCTAAATAATTGAATTTTTAAACAATGTATCTAAAAGTTATAGTTTCGATAAACAAATGGAGTGATAAAACGAAAGAAATAGGCACAGTTTTTCATCAATAAAATATAATAATTATGGTTGTATTGTTTATTGTAATTGAACTAAATATTAACATAAATCAATAGGCAAAAATAAAAAAATACTAATAATTATGCAAGAATTTAATAAAAAAATTATTACCCATTTTCTGCAAGTAATTATTGAATAAATAATCAGAATAAACATTCAAGTCAAAACTTAAAATAAAAATGCATACAATAAATGGTGTATATTATACTAATTAGCTTGAAAAAATACAAAATATAAAT
>NC_046663.1:65775462-65776729 GCF_010883055.1 Belonocnema kinseyi | reverse complement strand
GCTGTCAATAATTCAGAATATTGAAAACGACGAGGATGCAAAATGGCTTGATGAGGAATTTGCAGATACGACTAACTTAAATATACCGGAATTCAACTGTAAAACCACAGCTTCTATCGTATGTACTCAGGAACATTTAAAGGTTGTCTGGAAAGAACCTGAACCATGATACAAATTAAGTATCTACACATAACGTTTTTAAGTTTTCTTAGGCTTTTAAGTTAAATGAAATGACAAAAAAACTTAAGGGGGGGGATTTCGTATTTGTAATGCCACACAGGGAGGTTAAATAACTGTGTGACGATCTGTGACCAAGCAGGGGGGGGGGGGAGGTGAAAAAAGTACAATAGTACTTTTTTCTATTTACTTACAATAGTACAAGTACAATAACAGAAAAAACAAAATACGTTAGCTAGAGTAAATGCTGACTGATATTCCGGCTACAATTTAAAAAATCTAATAATTACTTTTGATGTGAGTGCAAGATTAAAAAGTTGTTTAATTTCAATGGAGTATTCGCATCTTAGTTCAACAAAGGATACAAATGATGAACAATGCAAAAAAAAGTTTTATGCCAAAATTTGTATGTCTAAAATGTTTTTGGAACTTGCATAAGAAAAAATATCAGATAATTATTTAATTTGGAAAAACTTCTAGCGATCAATTTATTCCGTATCGTCTAAAAGTGCGAAGATACAATAAGGGGTCGAGTGGCCAGATTCCTACCTTAATGCCACCTTTAATATTTACCAAATTATATTTACACGAAGCACAGTGGGGTATTTTGGATTTGTTCGTAAAAATAATCGACGACTCGTCAATTTTCAACTGAATTGAATTACTGTAAATACTCGTGAACAAATTTACTGTCAGAGAGATACGCCACTGTTACGGTTTTTATCGTCAGTACGTCAAAAAAACGTCGATCAACGTCGGCAGTCGTCGGTCGATTTTTAGGCTATTCAGCTGTCAGTAATATTTGGAAATTCGTACAAACAATTCTTCATGCTCATTGTTATTTATGTTTTCAACCATTAGAAGTGCAAACCTTTCTATTCTCATTCTATTTTTGCAATAAAAGTTTTAAATAATAGCTAATACACTTCCATAACGTTAATACTTTAATTTTCAAATTATTCAATCGAGAAACGTTTATTCTGAAAATATCAACGAAAGAGTATTTTATAGAATTTTAAATCATTTTTTTAAATAGTTTTAATGTAATGTGAAATTTATGGGCATTCATACCAATATTGATTTAATATGA
>NC_046663.1:65772844-65775362 GCF_010883055.1 Belonocnema kinseyi | reverse complement strand
TTAGTTCAACAAAGGATACAAATGATGAACAATGCAAAAAAAAGTTTTATGCCAAAATTTGTATGTCTAAAATGTTTTTGGAACTTGCATAAGAAAAAATATAAGATAATTATTTAATTTGGAAAAACTTCTAGCGATCAATTTATTCCGTATCGTCTGAAAGTGCGAAGATACAATAAGGGGTCGAGTGGCCAGATTCCTACCTTAACGCCACCTTTAACATTTACCAAATTATATTTACACGAAGCACAGTGGGGTATTTTGGATTTGTTCGTAAAAATAATCGACGTCTCGTCAATTTTCAACTGAATTGAATTATTGTAAATACTCGTGAACAAATTTACTGTCAGAGAGATACGCCACTATTACGGTTTGAATCGTCAGTACGTCAAAAAAACGTCGATCAACGTCAGCAGTCAGATTTTTAGGCTATTCAGCTGTCAGTAATATTTGGAAATTCGTACAAACTATGCTTCATGCTCATTGTTATTTATATTTTCAAAAATTAGAAGTGCAAACCTTTCTATTCTCATTCTATTTTTGCAATAAAAGTTTTAAATAATAGTTAATACACGTCCATAACATTAATACTTTAATTTTCAAATTATTCAATCGAGAAACGTTTATTCTGAAGAGATCAACGAAAGAGTATTTTATAGAATTTTAAATCATTTTTTTAAATAGTTTTAATGTAATGTGAAATTTATGGGCATTCATACCAATATTGATTTAATATGACTGAACGTATAATTTTTACCTCAAAGAATAGATGAACATTTGATCTTTTAGCAGTAAATATGAAATTAAACTTTTTTCTTACATCGTTATTGAAATCAAAGAGTTTATTTTTTAAAGTCATCACTTACCCCCTAATATTAAATTTCTACAATATAACTTTTTTTCTGTTTCGTTACACACAAGAAACCGGGGACATCTAATCGCCACCGATTAGTGGCAGAGCAACTAGTCGGTGTGACATCTAGTCCCTGAGAGATCCAGTCACCAGAAAGTTGAGTCGCCAGGACAATTAGTCGCCGGTATTTTCAACCAAAATTAAAAAATTTAGAGCACTTTCAAAATTTGAATTTTTGTTCAAATTTAAGAAAGATCAAAGTCTCTTATAGATGGGTAAAACAATTTCAAATTAAACAATAAAATTTTCAATTTCGATAAAAAATAGAAAAGTTATATACTGTTGAAACTTTTGAAAATTTTCAGAAAAATAAAAAAATATATTTTTCTGGTATATTGGGAATTTTATTTAAATTCTTCACTACATATTAAATATATTTAGAAACCATATTAGTCAAATTTGTTAATCAGACAAAAATGCAAAATGTTAGAGCTTTTTCAAAATTTGCAAATTATCCCAATAGCATTTTTTGAATGCGATAAAAACTCAAAAATTTATATGCTTTTCAAAATTTAAAAAATTTGCAAAAAAAAGGAAAATTTGTTTTTAATAGGTTGAGAAATATCAATCTAAATTTTTACTAGAAATAAAATATATGCATTAATATTAAATATATTTCTTATTTTGATGAAGTTTTTAAATTGGACAATTGGACAATTTATGGCTGAAATTCCTTAGAAGTTTAAAGCACAGTTCTCGATTTAAGTTATAATATTTATGATATTTGAAAAAATGTATTTAAAGTGTACTCATTAAACGTACGAAAACGAGCGCGAGAGTGTACCCGCGCGCCGAGGCGTGCACAAACTTGGCGCGGGGCACCGCGTGCGTAGGGCGCAATGAGAATGAGCCCACACAGCGGGCATATAACTTACGAATTTTTTATGCAAAAACCCCGTTTTTGGCAAAAATGTTGGTTGTATCTAGTTTTGTACTGCAACCCTCCAGTTGAAAATAAATTGAATATTTTGATTTTCTTTTTTGGTAACGCTATGTGTTCAGGATTGACACTAGTTATTCAGTTTAAGAATGACCCTTGTTAAGAAGGATTTGTAAAATCGGGAAAAATATTCCTATTATTATAATAACTGAGGAGGAGGGGGATTCCGAGAATCGTCTGGTATCATCTTTTTAAATTTAATAATTTTTGTTTCAAATATTAAAATAATTTAAGAGGATACGGCGGAATCTTTATGTATAATATAATATTTTAAAAAAGGTAAGCATCAACGCAGTATTAGTCTGTTTTCAAAATTAGTTAATATTAATTGAACTCAATTTTAAGTAGCCATAATACATGACCCGCTGAGGAAGCCGCTGCGCGGAAACATGTGCGCGATGGCAATTGCACACCGGGTGCAAGCAATTTTTCAAAATTGAATATCTTTTTCAATTTTCAAAAAAAAAAAAATACGAGGGTAGTTCAATAAGTCCTTAGAATGAAGTACAAAAACAATTTTTTTTGGGTAAATTTTTTTTAATTTTTCAACATAATCTCCTTGTAGCTCTATACACTTGGTCGATCGCTTTTCAAGTTTTTTTAATCCTTCAGAAAAGTGCGTTTTCGGAAGTTCCTCAAAATAAGCACTTACAGAGGCAATGACG
>NC_046663.1:65769848-65772744 GCF_010883055.1 Belonocnema kinseyi | reverse complement strand
GGCTAACTGGCTGTTAGGAGGAGTTTTCAAGTTAACTGAATTTCGCAGGGTATCAAGAGGATGAAAGTTAATGCAATGTTGCTATGTTCTATAATTTTAGAAAAAAATAAGGAACTTCATTCTTATCAGGTCTTCGTGCGTATTGCTGTTGCACATTTTTTAAAAATTTATGTTGGTTTAAAGAATGTCCTTTTAAATTTGCGTATGTTTAAGAGATATTCAGAAATTTCGAAACGATTCGAAAATAATTAAAACTTGTGAAGATTTCACAAATATTTTTTAAGGTTTCACAAAAATGAAAAAAATTCTTTTAGGTCGCTGCGAATAACTAATATAATTTTTTTATTTCTAATCATTAATTTAAAAAGATTTCTTTACATTTATAACTATGTTTAAAATTTTCAATGAAGAATTCGAAGATTTTAAGGCAATCCTTTTCATTTTGTTGAATTTAAAAGAAAATCAGAAAAAATTAGATTAGTTTATAATGATTAGAAGGCTCAGAAGATCCGACAAGATTAGAAACAGAACTTTTTCAAGATTAGTTGGAACATTTTTAATGACCTTTTATTTTTTAAAAACGTACTTTCAAAGGATATTAAATAAGGTTTTTAAGCATCTAAAGGGATTTTCTAAAATTTAAAAGAAAACTGTGGAAGATTCTAAAGCAAAATGTTTTAATTTGTTAAGATGATTATATCTAAAAAAATCAAGTAAATCCAAGCCTATCTTTTCTGTGTTATAAATATGTAATGAATGTTACAAAATATAAGTATAAAATAAAAGAACACACCAAGGTATCAGTTCTGTATCTGAAACTGTAAATAATCTTTTATAATAGGATTTCAACAAATTTAATTTTTTTTTTGTAGAAAATGAAATTTACTATTTTATTCCAAATGAGAAGTGAGTAACTAACGTTGACGAGAATCATATTCTTTAAATAATGAACTTTGCATTTTAAACCACAATTTTTGTAAATCAATTTAGCCAAATTTTTGTACGCGGATTATAATAATTAATGACCTTATAGATAGTAAAACACATGTAATAAGCTCGTTGCCACTTGGTAAACTCTCCCCTGAAAATCTTGGTCAAGTCTCCCCACTATTAGTTCATGCGTTCAATATCATAAAAATTTTAGTAATAACTGTTTCATTATTCCGATTTATACAAAATCATTACACTACTTTGTAAGAAATAACTAGATATATGATTACTGTACGAATTTTAATTACAAGAGCAGATAAATTCTTACAAAGTTGGAAAAAATTACATTATTGAACGCAAATTTCTGCTAATTATCGAAGCTTGGGCTTAGTAGTTAAGTCTCCCACTTTCCCCTGGACTTTTTCACATTAAAATTTATGAAAAACATAAATATTTTATTAAAAATTAAACTTGTAATTATTATATTTCAAATTACGTTGAAGTTAATGATATTTTGTATAAACAATAACATTTTTAACAAAATAAATACTTGAAAACTTATCATGTGGGGTGAATGTGTTGTGAAAAATAGGATTTATGGTGATAGATGGAAGGAAAAGGTGTTATAACTGTTTTACAGAAAAATAGTCTCTTGACTTAAAAGTTTAAGAATTGGGAAATTTTTTTTTTATTTCCTAACTGAAAATTCTTTATTTGTTAAAAATTCGTATTTCTAGTCAAAAATTCATAATTTCAGTTCAAAATTCATCTCTTTGGTTAAAACATTCACTATTTTTGTGAAAATTCATTTTTTTCTGAGATGAATTAATTTTATGTTTGAAAAAGTCACTTTTCTACATTGGTTTAAATTCGAATCTCTTTTATAAAATTAATCTTTATAATTAAAAATTCGTTTCCTCATTTTTAAAATGCATCTCTTGGCAGCATCTGCATTCGCTGTAATATCAAATATCAAATATGCATATTTTATTATAAACAAAAAATTTTATCGCTGAGAGATTATGCTAAATCATTGAAGAAAGAACCTGCTTTATTTTAAGTGAATTCTATCTCATTCTGAATACTTTTTAGAATATTTTTCTTGGATTGAAAATTAATTTAGTTGAAAACAATTTACATCTGTATAAGGTTTTTTACAATTTATAATAATAATTTTCGTGCAAACAGATCATTTTAAAAATAACAAAAGAGGAATAAAATAATACAAAATTTAATATAATTACACATACGTCACTGATAAAATAATTTGTAAGCCACTTTTTCGATTAAAAATTGTTTCAATGAATAAAACATTGAGGACAACAACTGAAACAAGTTTGAAACAACTTAATTAGTTTCAATTCAGCTGACCCTAAAGCCAACAACTTATATCAACAATTTCTACAAAATTCTGTTATTTATTTTTTTAATTTCTCTAATAGAAAATTAATCTTTGTGATTGAAAATTCATCTTTTATGTTAAAACTTGTACTGTTTGGTGTCAAATTCATTTGCTTTAGTTGAAATTTGAAATAATCTGTAGAAAATTTTATTTTTTGATTGAATATTAACTTTTATAAACTAAAAACTGCGTTATTCTATTTTTGTTTAAGATTTGATATTTTTTATTGAAACTTAACCTTTTTTAGTTAAAAATGGAATTATTTGTTTGAAAATTCCCGTATATTGTTGAAAGTTTGTACTTTTTGTAAGAAATATAAAACTTGTCGAAAAATTCATCTATTTTAATTAAGAATTGATTTCTTTGGCTTGTAATGTAGTTTTTGGTAAAACTTCTTTTCTTTTGGTATAAAATGGTTGAAGGTTATGTATTTTTTGAAAATGAAACTATTTTGCTGAAAAAATTTTGGTTATAAATTTATTTTTTAAACTCATAATGTAACCGCTTTTCTTTGAAAATTGATCTATTTTGATAAAAATTAGTTTTCTGTTTGTTTTAAATTTG
>NC_046663.1:65768020-65769748 GCF_010883055.1 Belonocnema kinseyi | reverse complement strand
CTACATTGGTTTAAATTCGAATCTCTTTTATAAAATTAATCTTTATAATTGAAAATTCGTTTCCTCATTTTTAAAATGCATCTCTTGGCAGCATCTGCATTCGTTGTAATGTCAAATATCAAATATGCATATTTTATTATACAAAAAATTTTATCGCTGAGAGATTCTGCTAGATCATTGAAGAAAGAACCTGCTTGATTTTAAGTGAATTCTATCTCATTCTGAATACTTTTTAGAATATTTTTCTTGGATTGAAAATTAATTCAGTTGAAAACAATTTACATCTGTATAAGGTTTTTTACAATTTATAATAATAATTTTCGTACAAACAGATTATTTTAAAAATAACAAAAAAGGAATAAAATAATCCAAAATTTAATATAATTACACATACGTCACTGATAAAATAATTTGTAAACCACTTTTTCGATTAAAAATTGTTTCAATGAATAAAACGTTGAGGACAACAACTGAAACAAGTATAAAGCAACTTAATTAGTTTCAATTCAGCTGACCCTAAAGCCAACAACTTATATCGAAAATTTCTACAAAATTCTGTTATTTATTTTTTTTTTAATTTCTCTAATAGAAAATTAATCTTTGTGATTGACAATTCATCTTTTATGTTAAAACTTGTACTGTTTGGTGTCAAATTCATTTGTTTTAGTTGAAATTTGAAATAATCTGTAGAAAATTTTATTTTTTGATTGAATATTAACTTTTATAATCTAAAAACTGCGTTATTCTATTTTTGTTTAAGATTTGATATTTTTTATTGAAACTTAACCTTTTTTAGTTAAAAATGGAATTATTTGTTTAAAAATTCCCGTACATTGTTGAAAGTATGTACTTTTTGTTAGAAATATAAAACTTGTCTAAAAATTCATCTATTTTAATTAAGAATTGATTTCTTTGGCTTGTAATGTAGTTTTTGGTAAAACTTCTTTTCTTTTGGTATAAAATGGTTAAAGGTTATGTTTTTTTTTGAAAATGAAACTATTTTGCTGAAAATATTTTGGTTATAAATTTATTTTTTAAACTCATAATGTAACCGCTTTTCTTTGAAAATTGATCTATTTTGATAAAAATTAGTTTTCTGTTTGTTTTAAATTTGATTAAAAAATTTTTGAATCACTGTTTTCATTAGAAAATTATTGGATTAAAAATTAAATTATTTGTTTGGAAATTCAATTTTCTGCTTGGCAATTTAAATATTTTGTTAAAATTTGGATTTTTTGGGGTTAATAATTATTTTTCAACTGAAAATGTAATTATTAAATTTTTCGTTGAAACATTATTTTTTTAGTTGAAAATTCAACTATGTGACTGAGAATTTATGTATTTTGTAACATCAATTTTGTGCATAAATTCATTTCTTTTTTTGAAAATTTGTCCATTTTGTTGTAGATTCGATTGTTTTTGTATTCAAAATCAATTTTTTTTAAATGAAAATTCAATTGGTCCATTTTTGTTAATAAATTAATCTTTTTTACTTGAAAATTAATTTCTTTCTTGGAAAATTTCATTTTCATTCCGAAAATGTATCTACTATCAGCGAGAAAATTCGAGCCCTCTGGCTTTGACGTTGAATAAGTATATGAAGAAAAAATGGTAGGTTAATGAAAAAGGTCTCGTTTTGAAGGTGCAAATGTTGTACGTTAATGAGTCAAAAAGTAATATTCCAAAAAATTATTTGTAGCTTACAGATCTCTAAATACGATGAAAAGT
>NC_046663.1:65766556-65767920 GCF_010883055.1 Belonocnema kinseyi | reverse complement strand
AATTTGGATTTTTTGGGGTTAATAATTATTTTTCAACTGAAAATGTAATTATTAAATTTTTCGTTGAAACATTATGTTTTTAGTTGAAAATTCAACTATGTGGTTGATAATTTATGTATTTTGTAACATCAATTTTGTGCATAAATTCATTTCTTTTTTCGAAAATTTGTCAATTTTGTTGTAGATTCGATTGTTTTTGTATTCAAAATTAATTTTTTTTAAATAAAAATTCAATTGGTACATTTTTGTTAATAAATTAATCTTTTCTACTTGAAAATTAATTTCTTTCTTGGAAAATTTCATTTTGATTCCGAAAATGTATCTACTATCAGCGAGAAAATTCGAGTCCTCTGGCTTTGACGTTGAATAAGTATATGAAGAAAAAATGGTAGGTTAATGAAAAAGGTGTCGTTTTGAAGGTGCAAATGCTGTACGTTAATGAGTCAAAAAGTAATATTCCATAACTTTGAAGCATAGTTTTTCATTGAAAAAATAATAGGAAACATCTGAAAAAATTCATGGTGGTACATTAAACATTTCTGAACAGATTGTCAGGGATCGTCCGCGGTTATCCTGATCACGACCTACCCAATTTGTGCCTCCGAGCCTCACACTGGCCTTCAAACCCTTTCCCTGATTGAGGAAAACCGAGGCCGATCCCCTGAAAAAACGTAACACGCTGGGCTCTCGCAATTACTTTTCTATATCAAAAACTGACTTCAAATATCGTAATTTGTATGAAGACAACAAGAAGCACATACTTCCTTCAAATTGTAAATTATTACAGATTAACTACCTCCAATTTAACTCACTTCATTATCTTCATTAGAACTGAAGATAGTGCGGTCGCATATTTATTCACAAAAAACGAACAATTATTTATGTTTTGCAAATTTTTCGACGGCAATATGTTCAGAAATGTTTAATGTACCACCATTGAAATTCTATCCTACAGATGAAAATTGAAATATTTTGTTCCCATTTTTTTTTGAAAAACTATCTTTTTAATTATAAATTTATCTTCTAACGTATTTTATTTATGAAACGCCTATTTGTTTATATAATTTATATAATTGAATTGTTTAAACAATTATTGATTATTTATTTCTCATATTTCAGTGTGTTGTCCAACTTTTGACATTCGTTGGTTAAAAATGCAAATGATATTAATATTTAATGTTTCGGATGCAAACTGCACACCAGCATCAAATATATATTTGCTAGCGATCTAATTTTTATACGAGGGTAGTTCAATAAGTCCATAGAATGACCAACAGATGGCGCGCGAATCGCTCCAAACCATCTGTTTTCAGTCAGCACCACTCCCGACTAGATATATGGTGCAGTCACAGTCCACATCTTCT
>NC_046663.1:65764938-65766456 GCF_010883055.1 Belonocnema kinseyi | reverse complement strand
TGAAAAATTATCTTTTTAATTATAAATTTATCTTCTAACGTATTTTATTTATGAAAGCCTATTTGTTTAAACTTCTTTACTGCTATAATTATTATAACTACTGATTTTTAAAGACTTTAATTTGATTCTATATATAATTGAATTGTTTAAACAATTATTGATTATTTATTTCTCATATTTCAGTGTGTTGTCCAACTTTCGACACTCGTTGGTTAAAAATGCAAATGATATTAATATTTAATGTTTCGGATGCAAACTGCACACCAGCATCAAATATATATTTGCTAGCGATCTGATTTTAAATATTTTCCAAAAAACTCTTCGCGGAATCGTTTGTTGATTGTTTGTCGTTGTTGTTTTCTTTTTTTTTTTTTTTTTGAAAATTGAAAAAGATATTCAATTTTAAAAAATTGCTTGCGCCCGGTGTGCAATTGCCATCGCGCACATGTTTCCGCGCAGCAGCTTCCTCAGCGGGTCATGTATTATGGCTACTGAAAATTGAGTTCAATTCATATTAACTAATTTTCAGAACAGACTAATACTGCGTTGATGCTTGCCTTTTTAAAAATATTATATTATACGTAAAGATTCCGCCGTATCCTCTTATAGTATTTTAATATTTAAAACAAAAATTATTAAATTTAAAAAGATGATACCAGACGATTCTCGGAACCCCCTCCTCCTCAGTTATTATAATAATAGGAATATTTTTCCCGATTTTACAAATCCTTCTTAACAAGGGTCATTCTTAAACTGAATAACTAGTGTCAATCCTGAACACATAGCGTTACCAAAAAATAAAATCAAAATATTCAATTTATTTTCAAATGAAGGGTTGCAGTACAAAACTAGATACAACCAAAATTTTTGCCAAAATGGGTTTTTTTTGCATAAAAATTCGTAAGTTATATGCCCGCTGCGTGGGCTCATTCTCATTGCGTCCTACGCACGCGGTGCCCCACGCCAAGTTTGTGCACGCCTCGGCGCGCGGGTACACTCTCGCGCTCGTTTTCGTACGTTTAATGCGTACACTTTAAATACATTTTTTCAAATATCATAAATATTATAACTTAAATCGAGAACTGTGCTTTAAACTTCTAAGGAATTGCAGCCATAAATTGTCCAATTGTCCAATTTAAAAAATTCATCAAGATAAGAAATATATTTAATATTAATGCATATATTTTATTTCTTGTAAAAATTTAGATTGATATTTCTCAACCTATTAAAAACAAATTTTCCTTTTTTTGCAAATTTTTTAAATTTTGAAAAGCATATAAATTTCTGAGTTTTTATCGCATTCGAAAAATGTTATTGGGATAATTAGCAAATTTTGAAAAAGCTCTAACATTTTGAATTTTTGTCTGATTAACAAATTTAACTAAGATGGTTTCTAAATATATTTAATATCTAGTAACGAATTTAAATAAAATTTCCCAATATACCAGAAAAATATATTTTTTTATTTTTCTGAAAATTTTCAAAAGTTTCAAAAGTATATAACTTTTCTATTTTTTA
>NC_046663.1:65763186-65764838 GCF_010883055.1 Belonocnema kinseyi | reverse complement strand
CTACATTGGTTTAAATTCGAATCTCTTTTATAAAATTAATCTTTATAATTGAAAATTCGTTTCCTCATTTTTAAAATGCATCTCTTGGCAGCATCTGCATTCATTGTAATATCAAATATCAAATATGCATATTTTATTATAAACAAAAAATTTTATCGCTGAGAGATTCTGCTAAATCATTGAAGAAAGAACCTGCTTGATTTTAAGTGAATTATATCTCATTCTGAATACTTTTTAGAATATTTTTCTTGGATTGAAAATTAATTTAGTTGAAAACAATTTACATCTGTATAAGGTTTTTTACAATTTATAATAATAATTTTCGTACAAACAGATTATTTTAAAAATAACAAAAAAGGAATAAAATAATCCAAAATTTAATATAATTACACATACGTCACTGATAAAATAATTTGTAAACCACTTTTTCTATTAAAAATTGTTTCAATGAATAAAACATTGAGGACAACAACTGAAACAAGTTTGAAGCAACTTAATTAGTTTCAATTCAGCTGACCCTAAAGCCAACAACTTATATCAACAATTTCTACAAAATTCTGTTATTTATTTTTTTTTTAATTTCTCTAATAGAAAATTAATCCTTGTGATTGACAATTCATCTTTTATGTTAAAACTTGTACTGGTTGGTGTCAAATTGGTGCATTATTCTATTTTTGTTTAAGATTTGATATTTTTTATTGAAACTTAACCTTTTTTAGTTAAAAATGGAATTATTTGTTTGAAAATTCCCGTACATTGTTGAAAGTTTGTACTTTTTGTTAGAAATATAAAACTTGTCTAAAAATTCATCTACTTTAATTAAGAATTGATTTCTTTGGCTTGTAATGTAGTTTTTGGTAAAACTTCTTTTCTTTTGGTATAAAATGGTTAAAGGTTATGTATTTTTTGAAAATGAAACTATTTTGCTGAAAAAATTTTGTTTATAAATTTATTTTTGAAACTCATAATGTAACCGCTTTTCTTTGAAAATTGATCTATTTTGATAAAAATTAGTTTTCTGTTTACTTTAAATTTGATTTAAAAATTTTTGAATCACTGTCTTCATTAGAAAATTATTGGATTAAAAATTAAATTATTTGTTTGGAAATTCAATTTTCTGCTTGGAAATTTAAATATTTTGTTAAAATTTGGATTTTTTGGGGTTAATAATTATTTTTCAACTGAAAATGTAATTATTAAATTTTTCGTTGAAACATTATGTTTTTAGTTGAAAATTCAACTATGTGATTGAGAATTTATGTATTTTGTAACATCAATTTTGTGCATAAATTCATTTCTTTTTTTGAAAATTTGTCCATTGTGTTGTAGATTCGATTGTTTTTGTATTCAAAATTAATTTTTTTTTTAAATAAAAATGCAATTGGTCCATTTTTGTTAATAAATTAATCTTTTTTACTTGAAAATTAATTTCTTTCTTGGAAAATTTCATTTCCATTCCGAAAATGTATCTACTATCAGCGAGAAAATTCGAGTCATCTGGCTTTGACGTTGAATAAGTATATGAAGAAAAAATGGTAGGTTAATGAAACAGGTCTCGTTTTGAAGGTGCAAATGTTGTACGTTAATGAGTCAAAAAGTAATATTCCAAAAAATTATTTGTAGCTTACAGATCTCTAAATACGATGAAAAGT
>NC_046663.1:65761473-65763086 GCF_010883055.1 Belonocnema kinseyi | reverse complement strand
AAAAATTTCCCAATTCTTAAACTTTTAAGTCAAGAGACTATTTTTCTGTAAAACAGTTATAACACCTTTACCTTCCATCTATCACCATAAATCCTATTTTTCACAACACATTCACCCTACATGATAAGTTTTCAAGTAATTATTTGTTAAAAATGTTATTTTTTATACAAAATATCATTAACTTTAACGAAATTTGAAATATAATAATTACAAGTTTAATTTTTAATAAAATATTTATGTTTTTCATAAATTTTAATATGAAAAAGTCTAGGGGAAAGTGGGAGACTTAACTAATAAGCCCAAGCTTCGACAATTCGCAGAAATTTGCGTTCAATAATGTAGTTTTTTCCAACTTTGTAAGAATTTATCTACTCTTGTAATTAAAATTCCTACAGTAATCATATATCTAGTTATTTCTTACAAAGTAGTGTAATGATTTTGTATAAATCGGAATAATGAAACAGTTATTACTAAAATTTTTATGATATTGAACGCATGAACTAATAGTGGGGAGACTTGACCAAGATTTTCAGGGGAGAGTTTACCAAGTGGCAACGAGCTTATTACATGTGCTTTACTATCTATAAGGTCATTAATTATTATAATGCGCGTACAAAAATTTGGCTAAATTGATTTACAAAAATTGTCGTTTAAAATGCAAAGTTCATTATTTAAAGAATATGATTCTCGTCAACGTGAGTTACTGACTTCTCATTTGGAATAAAATAGTAAATTTCATTTTCTACAAAAAAAAATTTAATTTGTTGAAATCCTATTATAAAAGATTATTTACAGTTTCAGATACAGAACTCATACCTTGGTGTCTTCTTTTATTTTATACTTATATTTTGTAACATTCATTACATATTTATAACATAGAAAAGATAGGCTTGGATTTACTTGATTTTTTAAAATTTAATCATCTTGACAAATTAAAACATTTTGCTTTAGAATCTTCCACAGTTTTCTTTTAAATTTTAGAAAATCCCATTAGATGCTTAAAAACCTTTTTTAATATCCTTTGAACGTACGTTTTTAAAAAATAAAAGGTCATTAAAAATGTTCCAACTAATCTTGAATTGTTCTGTTTCTAATCTTGTCGGATCTTCTGAGCCTTCTAATCATTATAAACTAATCAAATTTTTTCCGATTTTCTTTTAAATTCGACAAAATGAAAAGGATTGCCTTAAAATCTTCAAATTCTTCATTGACAATTTTAAACATAGTTATAAATGTAAAGAAATCTTTTTAAATTAATGATTAGAAATAAAAAAATTATATTAGTTATTCGCAGCGACCTAAAAGAATTTTTTTCATTTTTGTGAAACCTTCAAAATTTTTTGTGAAATCTTCACAAGTTTTAATTATTTTCTAATCGTTTCGAAATTTCTGAATATCTCTCAAACTTACGCAAATTTAAAAGGACATTCTTTAAACCAACATAAATTTAAAAAAAAATGTGCAACAGCATTGCGCACGAAGACCTGATAAGAATGAAGTTCCTTATTTTCTTCTAAAATTATAGAACATAGCAACATTGCATTAACTTTCATCCTCTTGATACCCTGCGAAATTCAGTTAACTTGAAAACTCCTCCTAACAGCCAGTTAGCC
>NC_046663.1:65761157-65761445 GCF_010883055.1 Belonocnema kinseyi | reverse complement strand
GGGTTCGTGCATTTTCGGTTCTACAGGAGGTGTTTAATCCAGATGGGATCTGAAATGAGATGTGGTCCAAAACTATCACAGGTCTATGTCGTGTGAATACAGTGGAAAACGATGAAAATGACTGGGTTGCGCGCGCAACCCATTTCTCCTCTTCTGATTTTGAAAACTCGAAGATGTACGATTGCGGGTCAGAACACTTCGGCGGTTCTATTTATATCTCTATCTGCTTTGAAATTAAATGAAGAGATTGGGATTTTAATATATCCAGATTTCGATTCTGGCGATTAT
>NC_046663.1:65758382-65761057 GCF_010883055.1 Belonocnema kinseyi | reverse complement strand
GACATTTCAACCAAACAATTGCATTTTTGACCAAAAATGATACATTTTCAATCCAAAAGATTAAATTTCTACCAAACAAGGTCAATTTCCAACAAAATACATTAACTTTTAACGAAATTATTTAATTTAAAGTCAAAAAGAGTATTATCTACAAAACGGCTGAATTTTTAACCCAATTTAAAGGCAAATAGTTGAATTTTGAACTATAATTATGAATCCTTAATAAGAAAAAAATTATTTTTTTTTAACTGAGTAGTTTAACTTTAAGTGAATAATCGAATTTTCTACCCAAATATTTTGATTTTAATTTTTAACAATATGGTTGCATTTACAAAAAAACGAGTTTGCAACTCAAAAATATTTACCGTTGATAATTCAAACGAAAAATGAAATTTTTAATCAAAAAGTATAAATGTTCCATAAAAAAATTTTCTGAAATTTTCTACAAAGAAAGAAGAATTTTCAGCAAAATACATGATTTTTTAACCAAAAATGGTATAGTTTAATTATCAGTTTCAAAAATGTACTTTTTTACAAAATAGTTACATTTTCAACAAAATAATTAATTTTTCAATCAAATAATTGAGTTTTTATCCAAACGAGATGAATTCTAAAATCGCCAATTTCTTAAATTTCTTTCAAATGGGGATCAAGGTATAAATAAGAATATTATAATATAACATAATTAGACTTATCATCTGTCTTTTGGAAATCTTGAAGGTTCATCCGCAAATAGTTGGGTGCATAGAGAGATTGATGCCGCTTTGAAAAACCAGATTTACTATCTCGTCTGGCAAAAATCGTGTGACAACTAACAAGGTCACGTTTCAGAGAGGTGTCTTTCAGGGCGACACTATGAGCCCACTCCTCCTTTGCCTTACTTTATTGCCACTATCTCTAGCACTGCGCCATTCCGATGGATACTTTTGCGGCAAACCTGCAGATCGGAAGTACCAGGTCACTCATGTATTTTACATGGACGATCTTAAGATCTATGCTAAAAACAGAGAGCAACTGCATCTAGCTCTGGGGATTGTCGAACGATATACTAAGGAAATTGGAATGGAATTTGGGTCAGACAAATGCGCCAAGGTTTATTTGAAGCGAGGAAAATTTAATGGCATCCCTGAAGATCCTGAGCTCGTTGATAGAAGCGCCGTACGACACCTGTGCGCTGGAGAGACTTATACATACATTGGCGTGCCACAGAGCCGCATTCAGGATGTGACATGTATAAAGGACACTCTCCGAAGCAGATACAAACGTCTCACCCGACAGATTTGGTCTTCCGAACTGTCGGCGAGGAACAAAGTATCTGCAACGAACATCATTGCCGTCCCGGTACTACTCTATTCATTTGGAGTAGTTCCATGGACGAAGAACGAGCTCAGATCTCTTGATATTGGGACAAGAAAGGTTATGCACATGAACAAAAGCATGCATCTTAAGTCTTCCGTTCCGTGACTGTACATCTCACGCCGTAAAGGGGGTCGCGGAATATTCTACCTTGAATGCCTTCACAACAGGATTATTCTGGGTACAGCACATAGAGTTGCAAATGGAAGAGACTCTCTTCTTAAAATGGTCAGGAATCACGAGGAAGTGGGCAAAGGAGCATTTCTGTACAAAGCAGCGGAGGAGGCTGCTGAAACACTCGGACTTGACTTCAGTGTTAGGGGTGAGCAAAATGCATCAAATCTAATCTATCTCGAGTGCTCACTCCTGAAAGCCCGGATTAAGAAAGCACAAGAAAAAAACTTTCGTGAACAGCTCCTCGATAAGAGGATGCACGGTATCTTCTACAGAAATGTGAAGGATCAGTCAATATCTTGTGAGCTAACGTCTGCTCTTAAATCGCCCGGATTGAAGTCTGGTACAGAGGGTTTCACTTTTGCATGCCAAGACGGTGTCATTTCCACCTTAACATACCGTCGCCACATTTTGAGCCAAGACATTCCCGATGATAGCTGCAGGGCGTGCCATGCACACCACGAGCATTTAGCTCACATACTATCTAGTTGTCCCACTCACGCGGGAACGACCTACATTCAAAGGCACAATGCGATACTAAGAGTACTTAATTACCATCTCTGTCACTCCTACGGCATTCACCTTAATATTGCTCCTCTAAATGCTCCTAGGGAAATTGAGTCAATTGTCGAGAATGGGAAGTGCCGCATATACTGGAACTTTAAATTCTCGACAATTGCTTCTGTTGTTCACTCGAGGCCTGACAAAAACCAGCTGACAAAAACTTCATAGCCAAGGAGAATGAAAAGAAAGAGAGGTATCGAGACCTTATAAGGGAGTTGCAACGATTGTACCCGAAATATTCTGTTAAACTGATCCTCCTTATCATCGGCGCTCTTGGAGGTGCCAAGCTTTCACTTGCTAATAGCCTAAAAAGCATCCCTGCGTATCAACAATATGCTAGAACACTTGCGGGAAAAATGCAGAAGGCGGTTGTCCTTGGGTCACTCCGTGTTCTTAGGGTGCACGAGGCTTTTGCTGGATCGTCGTATTGATTCCTTTACAGGCTGTAACCACCTATCTTACGGTTGTGAGACGTGGTTATGGCTGAAATTTTGCCGCGATTTCGCTGGAAGCGGGTGCAATTTTTCAGATTAGCACCCGCTCCCGGCGAAATCCTGCGGTTCTCCTTATGACAAATTTTT
>NC_046663.1:65756748-65758282 GCF_010883055.1 Belonocnema kinseyi | reverse complement strand
CATGCTTTGTCCAATATGTCTGGGCAGACTGCTTTCATCAGATCACTTGATTGCATTATAAAAATGCGTCCGTGACTGATGATATATACCGGGACAGCCCCGGGCAAAAATGATCAAATAAAAATCCATCTCTAACTAAAAAATACCTTCGACATGTTGGGCAGTATAAGCCTGTGACAACATTTCAACACTGAAATATTTTTTTTTTTTATAATTATTATTATTGAAAGAATTTCAATTGAAAAATTAAGAGTTTTCTTTTCTTTCTGCGAGTAGGCTTCACTTTTTACCACAATTATCTAAAAATATATTTTCGATGATTTTTTTCTCTGATTCTTTGAAAATCTACAACTATTATTATTTAAAAAATGTTTATCAACATATTTATAGCTTGTCTATTTTGCAAGGAAGAGACATAATTTGTTCACGGCATGAACTAAGAATGTCTTTCGCTGATCCTTTTTCACGTTACTTTGTAAATTTATTATAATTATTAATCATGTAAACAATTTTCATAAACATATTGAGAGTTGGGTATTATTCAAATTTGTTTACGAAGTTAACTAAGATTGTCTTTATGATGCCTCTTTTCTAGGTTATTTGTTAAATTTACCAGAATTATTAATTATTAATTATTGAAAGAAGTTTCATAAAACGTTTAGAATTTGGCTATTTTCTAACAAATAGGGTCATTTTTTACTAAGGTTTAGTTACAATGCAGCTACATACGAGTTTGCTCGAAGTACTTGCATTCGCCTAAACGTTTGCCCCGATGAGAGGAAAACTGCAGAAAACCACAATCCGAATTTAGTCGGGTTTTCAAAATTCGTGTACACCACCCGTTCTTTCATCGTATATGGTACCCATGCGAAGTCCTGTATAAATAAAAGTTATCAAAGTAAAAGTGATTATCGTGGTATTTTCTTGAACTTAATTTTCAAATAGAATAATTACAATGAAAGTAGTGGGTCGTGCACGTACGAGCTTCTACTTTGTTTAAAATTGGTCTTTTTTTGTAGTTTATTAATTATCTTGTTCGAAAATTCATCTTATTGATTGACAATTTACCAACTTTGTTGAAAATTGTTTTTTTTTCGGTTAAAAAATATTATTATTTTAATATGAAAATGTAACTATTCTAAGATTGATTAAAAATTCATCGTTTTTATCTGGAAATTGAACTAATCCATTTTTGGCTTAAACTTTATCCTGTACACTGTATTAGTTAAAACACCAACTATTTGATTGAAAATTAATTTATTTTGTTAAAAAGTAAACTTTTGGATTAAAAATTGATATATTTTGTTATTTAGATTTTTTCCTAAAATTAAAAAAATTGCCTTAAAATCGTCCTGATTTTTTTTTAATTTTTTAAATCTTTCCAAATACTCACTTAAAATTAATTTTTCAAAATAAAAAATCATTTTCAATTTTCTGAGCAGTCACAACCATTTTTGTTATTCTTTTTTAATATTTTACAATTCTCAAAAAGCTTTTTTTTAATCTGTAAAAATCTACATCGTGTTTCAAATTA
>NC_046663.1:65753903-65756648 GCF_010883055.1 Belonocnema kinseyi | reverse complement strand
TCCGTGACTGATGATATATACCGGGACAGCCCCGTGCAAAAATGATCAAATAAAAATCCATCTCTAACTAAAAAATACCTTCGACATGTTGGGCAGTATAAGCCTGTGACAACATTTCAACACTGAAATATATTTTTTTTATAATTATTATTATTGAAAGAATTTCGAGTGAAAAATTAAGAGTTTTCTTTTCTTTCTGCGAGTAGGCTTCACTTTTGCCTCTTTTCACACTTCACACTTGCCTCTTTTCTAGGTTATTTGTTAAATTTAACAGAATTATTAATTATTAATTATTGAAAGAAGTTCTATAAAACGTTTAGAATTTGGCTATTTTCTAACAAATAGGGTCATTTTTTTCTAAGGTTTAGTTACAATGCAGTTACATACGAGTTTGCTCGAAGTACTTGCATTCGCCTAAACGTTTGCCCCGATGAGAGGAAAACTGCAGAAAACCACAATCCGAATTTAGTCGGGTTTTCAAAATTCGTGTACGCCACCCGTTCTTTCGTCGTATATGGTACCCATGCGAAGTCCTGTATAAATAGAAGTTATTAAAGTAAAAGTGATTATCGTGGTATTTTCTCGAACTTAATTTTCAAATAGAACAATTACAATGAAGGTAGTGGGTCGTACGCGTACGAGCTTCTACTTTGTTTCAAATTGGTCTTTTTTTGTAGTTTATTAATTATCTTGTTCGAAAATTCATCTTATTGATTGACAATTTACCAACTTTGTTGAAAATTGTTTTTTTCGGTTAAAAAATATTTTTTTTTAATCTGAAAATGTAACTATTCTAAGATTGATTAAAAATTCATCGTTTTTATATGGAAATTGAACTAATCCATTTTTGGCTTAAACTTTATCCTGTACATTGTATTAGTTAAAACACCAATTATTTGATTGAAAATTAATTTATTTTGTTAAAAAGTAAACTTTTGGATTAAAAATTGATATATTTTGTTATTTAGATTTTTTCCTAAAATTAAAAAAATTGCCTTAAAATCGTCCTGATTTTTTTTTTAAATCTTTTCAAATACTCAATTAAAATTAATTTTTCAAAATAAAAAATCATTTTCAATTTTCTGAGCAGTCACAACCATTTTTGTTATTCTTTTTTTAATATTTTACAATTCTCAAAAAGCTTTTTTTTAATCTGTAAAAATCCACATCTTGTTTCAAATTATTTTAAATAATTTCAAGTTTTAAATTAATTTTGAATCTTTTTTTTAATTAAATTGTAGCATTCAAACTTAAAATTTAGCTCATTACAAATTTATCAATTCAGAGCTTTCTATTTCGAACCTTTCTGTTCAAATTTGTATACTTTTTAACAGTTTTTTGTAATGGATTGTTTCAAATGAACATTTGATTTTGAAATTCTTTCAATTAAAAAAAATCATAACTGAAAACAAATAAATTAATTTTCTACCAAATAATTGTTGTTGTAACTAATACAATGTACGGGATAAAGTTTAAACCAAAAATGGAATAGTTCAATTTCCAGATAAAAACTATGACAAAAAATTGAATTGAACAAGAAAAAAATGAATTTTCAAGATAAAAGGTTTCATTTTTGACCAAGAAGATTAATGTCATATAAAAAAAAACTTTTCCCCAAATTAACCAATATATGCGATTAATTTTCTATCAATCCTATAATAGTCACATTGTCAGATAAAGGTAAATAATTTTTAACAGAAAAAATTATCTTTCAACCAATCAGATGAATTTGCGACCAAGAAAATTAGTAATCAACAAAAAAAGACAAATTTTAAACAAAATACATGAACTTTTAACGAAATTAGTTAATTTTAAAGTCAAAAAGACGAATATATCAACAAAAAGTTGAATTTTTTAATCAAAAATAATGAGTTTTCAATTTAGTTTTTCAATTTTAGTTTTTTAGTTTTTCAGTTTTCAAAGTAGTTAAATTTTAAAACATAATTAAAAAACCTTATTGAAAAAAACGTATTTTTTTACAAAGCGGTTCAACTCTTAGTGAAATAATCGACGTTTAAACCCAAGAAGATGCACAGTTGACATTTCAACCAAACAATTGCATTTTTGACTAAAAATGATACATTTTCAATCCAAAAGATTAAATTTCTACCAAACAAGGTCAATTTCCAACAAAATACATGAACTTTTAACGAAATTATTTAATTTAAAGTCGAAAAGAGTATTATATACAAAACAGCTGAATTGTTAACCCAATTTAAAGGCAAATAGTTGAATTTTGAACTATAATTATGAATCCCTAATAAGAAAAAAATTATTGTTTTTTACTGAGTAGTTTAACTTTAAGTGAATAATCAAATTTTCCACCCAAATATTATGATTTTAATTTTTAACAATATAGTTGCATTTACAACAAAACGAGTTTGCAACTCAGAAATAATTACCGTTGATAATTCAAACGAAAAATGAAATTTTTAATCAAAAAGTATAAATGTTCCATAAAAAAATTTTCTGAAATTTTCTACGAAGAAAGAAGATTTTTCAAAAAAATACATGATTTTTTAACCAAACATGGTATAGTTTAATTGTCAGTTTCAAAAATGTACTTTTTTACAAAATAATTACATTTTCAACAAAATAATTAATTTTTCAATCAAATAATTGAGTTTTTATCCAAACGAGATGAATTCCAAAATCGCCAATTTCTTAAATTTCTTTCAAATGCGGATCAAGGTATAAATAAGACTATTATAATATAACATAATTATAATATTATCATCAATAATA
>NC_046663.1:65752734-65753803 GCF_010883055.1 Belonocnema kinseyi | reverse complement strand
TGTATTTTGTTGGAAATTGACCTTGTTTGGTAGAAATTTAATCTTTTGGATTGAAAATGTATCATTTTTGGTCAAAAATGCAATTGTTTGGTTGAAATGTCAACTGTGCATCTTCTTGGGCTTAAACGTCGATTATTTCACTAAGCGTTGAACTACTAATTTTCTTGGTCGCAAATTTATCTGATTGGTTGAAAAATAATTTTTTCTGTTAAAAATTATTTATCTTTATCTGAAAATGTGACTATTATAGGATTGATAGAAAATTAATCGCATATATTGGTTAATTTGGGAAAACGTTTTTTTTTTTATAAGACATTAATCTTCTTGGTCAAAAATTAAACCTTTTACATTGAAAATTTAACAAATTTTTTGAAAATTCATTTTTTTCTTGTTCAATTCAATTTTTTGTCATAGTTTTTATCTGGAAATTGAACTATTCCATTTTTGGTTTAAACTTTATCCTGTACATTGTATTAGTTAAAACACCAAAAAATTTAATTATTATTAATTTATTTGTTTTCAATTATGATTTTTTTTAATTGAAAGAATTTCAAAATCAAATGTTTTAAATTTAATTTAAGGTATTAAAAATGGAAAAATAATTGATTTTTCAAGATGATTCTGAATCCATTCAAAATTAAAGAATTAACAGATATTAGTTTATAAAATTATTTTTAATTATGACTTCAAATATTATTTCAGTCTGAAAAAATTTTATTTTCAACCCATTCAATTTGAAATTTTTTAATTAAAAAATAAATTTTTTTAATTATCAGCAATATTTGACCGTTCATTTGAAACAATCCATTACAAAAAACTGTAAAAAACTATACAAATTTGAACAGAATGGTTCGAAATAGAAAGCTCTGAATTGTTAAATTTTTAATGAGCTAAATTTTAAGTTTGAATGCTACAATTTAATTTTAAAAAAGACTCAAAATTAATTTAAAACTTGAAATTTTTTAAAATAATTTGAAACACGATGTAGATTTTTACAGATTAAAAAAAAGCTTTTTGAGAATTGTAAAATATTAAAAAAGAATAACAAAAATGGTTGTGACTGCTCAGA
>NC_046663.1:65751057-65752634 GCF_010883055.1 Belonocnema kinseyi | reverse complement strand
TAATTTGAAACACGATGTAGATTTTTACAGATTAAAAAAAAGCTTTTTGAGAATTGTAAAATATTAAAAAAGAATAACAAAAATGGTTGTGACTGCTCAGAATATTCAAAATGATTTTTTATTTTGAAAAATTAATTTTAAGTGAGTATTTGAAAAGATTTAAAAAATTTAAAAAAAAGCATCAGGACGATTTTAAGGCAATTTTTTTAATTTTAGGAAAAAATCTAAATAACAAAATATATCAATTTTTAATCCAAAAGTTTACTTTTTAACAAAATAAATTAATTTTCAATCAAATAATTGGTGTTTTAACTAATACAATGTACAGGATAAAGTTTCAACCAAAAATGGATTAGTTCAATTTCCAGATAAAAACGATGGATTTTTAATCAATCCTAGAATAGATACATTTTCAGATTAAAAAAATAATATTTTTAACCGAAAAAAACAATTTTCAACAAAGTTGGTAAATTGTTCTATTTATACAGGACTTCGCATGGGTACCATATACGACGAAAGAACGGGTGGTGTACATGAATTTTGAAAACCCGACTAAATTCGGAAGGTGGTTTTCTGCAGTTTTCCTCTCATCGGCGCAAACGTTTAAGCGAATGCAAGTACTTCGAGCAAACTCGTTGTAGCTGCATTGTAACTAAACTTTAGTACAAAAATGACCCTATTTGTTAGAAAATAGCCAAATTCTAAACGTTTTATGAAACTTCTTTCAATAATTAATAATTAATAATTCTGGTAAATTTAACAAATAACCTAGAAAAGAGGCATCATAAAGACAATCTTAGTTAACTTCGTAAACAAATTTGAATAATACCCAACTCTCAATATGGTTATGAAAATTGTTTGAATGATTAATAATTATAATAAATTTACAAAGTAACGTGAAAAGGGATCAGCGAAAGACATTCTTAGTTCATGCCGCAAACAAATTATGCCTCTTCCTTGTAAAATAGACAAGCTATAAATATGTTGATAAACATTTTTTAAATCATTAATAGTTGTAGATTTTCAAAGCATCAGAGAAAAAAATTATCGAAAATATATTTTTAGATAATTGTGGTAAAAAGTGAAGCCTACTCGCAGAAAGAAAAGAAAACTCTTAATTTTTCAATTGAAAGTCTTTCAGTAATAATAATTATAAAAAAAAAAAACATTTCAGTGTTAAAATGTTGTCACAGGCTTATACTGCCCAACATGTCGAAGGTATTTTTTAGTTAGAGATGGATTTTTATTTGATCATTTTTTCACGGGGCTTCCCCGGTATATATCATCAGTCACGGACGCATTTTTATAATGCAATCAAGTGATCTGATGAAAGCAGTCTGCCCAGACATATTGGACAAAGCATGGTTTTACCCCATCATTGACGGACTGGGTTGCAGTCAAGTACACGATGGGGGGGACCTACAGCTTAAGGTGGGTTCCAAACCTCCAGAACCTCGGTAAAGGTACATTGAAAAATTTTCAGAGGTACCGGCTCAGGGATCGAACCCCGGACCTCTGCGGTGAAGTCCGGGGATCTAACCAACTGGGCCAAAGGCTCGTAATTATTATTATATTAT
>NC_046663.1:65748122-65750957 GCF_010883055.1 Belonocnema kinseyi | reverse complement strand
TTGATCCAGAATTCTCGTGCTATTTAAGTAAATAACACGTTCGTTCCGCAACACTGCTTCGACCCAGGTTGCTGATCAATCTCTCTAGCAATCACCCCAAGTAAAGATCCTCACAAAGTCGTTATGTAAGATTCCCCACTTGGGTCCATTAGTAGCCAAGGTATTTTGTTGCAGGCGTCATTCACTCTCCTGGCACTCTTTTTATTAACTACTTGCCGCCATGCTTTCCTTTCCTGGCATACTTCTCTGGCTTCTTTTATGTCCATGCATTTTTTCATACAGGCTCTCGTGTTTCTGTAACTTCTTATATCTCTTCTAACTAGGGTCTCATTCACACATTCTAACCATTCTTTCCGCGGTCTACCTCTGGGCACGCTGCCATTTTCTTAACCTTGATACACTTGTTTCGTTAGTCGTTCATTTGGCATTCTGTCAACATGTCCGAACCATCTTAACCGATTTCTTTTCCATGTGTCTAGTAGCGTCTCTTCTGCACCACATTCTTTTAGAATGAGCTCGTTACTTACTTTGTCCATCAGGGTTTTCCCGCATGTTATGCGCATGAATCTCATGTCAATTGCGTTAATTTTACTCTTATCTTTTTCTTGATAAGTCCATGTCTCGATACCGTATAGTACAGTCGGTACAAATATAGAATTATGTATTGCCATTTTAGCTTTATTTGATATATTTTTACTTATGATAAGGGAACCTTATCTACTAATAACCTTCTTACCTTCATTTATTCGTCTATATAATTCCTCATCTATCTTCCCGTCCCTAGTAAATGAGCTACCAAGGTATACGAACTTATCAACTTGTTCAATTCTCTCATCATTTAATAAAATATTGCATAGTGTTTCCTCACTCTTTCCTTCGAACACCATAGTTTTTGTTTTATTTGCGTTAATTTTGAGGCCCATGCTCGTTATGCTTGACTTTTTTTACACAATAGTTATATTTTCAACAAAGTAATTAATTTTTTATTCAAATAATTGAGTTTTTATCCAAACGAGATGAATTCAAAAATCGCCAATTTCTTTAATTTCTTTCAAAATGTTGGTTAATAATTTAACTGTTTTGTTGAAAATTTGATTCTTTTTTTGTTGAGAAAACATTTTCTTATACTAAAAATTTAATTGTATCATTTTTGGTTGAATTTTTTTTGAGGAAATTAGCCTTTCTCAGTCAAAAATTCTTTTTTGGTAGAAAATTATTTTTCTTGTTTAAAAATTCATCCATTTTAATCAAGAATTCATTTCTTTGGATGGAAATGCATTTTTTGTTGAAACTTCTTTTTTTTTGGTATGAAATGGTTAAAAGTTCATCTATTTTTTGGAAATTACATTATTTTGTGAAAAATTGTTGGTTGTAAATTGATTTTTTAAACTGATAATTTAACCGATTTTCGTTGAAAATTTATGAATTTTGTTGACAAAAATTGTTACCGTTTTAAAATTGATTTTGAAAATTTTGAAATTCTGTTTTCGGTAGAAAGTTAGTGGTTTGAAAATTAAAATATTTGTTTGCAAATTTAATTTTTTTCTTGGGAATTTTAATATTTTGTTAAAACTTTGATTTTTTGGGGTTGATAATTATTTTTCAACTGAAAATTTATCCATCCAATTTTTCGTTGAAACATTATAATTTTAGTTGAAAATTAATTTCTTTTGTTGAAAATTCCATTTTTGGTCTGAAAATTTTATTAGTCCATTTTTGATCGAATACTTATTTTTTTAGTTTAAAATTTGTTTCTATAGATGAAAATGGAACAATTTTGTTGACCATTTTTTTTCTTGAAAAACGTTCTTTTTACTTATAAATTTATCTTCTTTGTTGGCGAATTATTCTTCTTTAAAAATTAATTTGTTTAAGATAAAAATTAATTTCTTCTGTTGATAAAATGGCATTTATTTGGGTTAAAAAATTAATTTTTCCAACTGCAAACTTCAATATAAACTACAATGTTAAAGTTAAAAAATGTATTCTTAAAAGCAATTTCTTAAGTTGAAAATTTAACTATTTTGTCGAAAATTTGTTTTTTATTTGTTAAAAATTCATTGTTTACTAAAACTGTGACTAAGGCATGCAGCACTAAATTTGAAACATTTTAGACCCAGAAGTCTTGTCTCCTATACCTTTTTACATAAAGTCAATTATATTTGCCTCTTCGCAATAAGCCTAATGGTTCTAAGGTAACTCGGGATTACAAAACCTGAATAAATTCGAGGAGCAGCTAGATCGTCATTCGTGAGATCGGGAGAGCTGGGATTCCTGCTCGTGCATTTTCGGCTTTACACGAGGCTGGGCTTCGCAGCATTTAACAGAGCCGACTCACCGACACACTACGTTTGAATGTGTCGCTCCCAGATGGAAGAATAGTAGGGGCCGAAAAATCCCACATTCTGGAGACACTGCTGGGATCACTGAGCCGAAGGGAGGAGTGTTACTCTGAAAAGTGGTGGAAGACGATCTCATAGACCGGACTTTTAGGAGAGACGGAAGATTCACGAAATCCTTGCTCTCAACTTACCACTACATTCTAACTGAAAGGGATAGGTCGTAAATGCGGCTCACGGACGGGGTATAGATGAGACGCGTAGATGGGGTGGTGAGTGGTGGGAGATGTTTCATTGAATCTGGAGTTCTCGATCCAAAGCTCGATTCTTAATTATTAGCAATAATAACGCTCGGGGTTTTCCCTGATAGTTTCATTAAAAAGAGCAGCTAAAGAACTATCCAAATGTGTAAAAACCTTGATTTTGATTTTTTTAGAGCAGGCCCCCTTTCTTCGGCACGCGTCATATATGTACGCTGCACGTGACATAGAACCTC
>NC_046663.1:65746831-65748022 GCF_010883055.1 Belonocnema kinseyi | reverse complement strand
ACTATCCAAATGTGTAAAAACCTTGATTTTGATTTTTTTAGAGCAGGCCCCCTTTCTTCGGCACGCGTCATATATGTACGCTGCACGTGACATAGAACCTCTCCGTAAACCGTGTAACATACCCCATTGTCAATTTCACCTATTTCGTATCTCATTAAGTTATTTGTTTATGTTAAATCCTTTATTCCTCTTGTATTCCAAATACTATCAAATCCCCAAACCCAAAATAATTTGAGGTAGCATTATTTCAGTTGAGAAATTTAGATATATCCGAAAATTTTCCCAAATACCCCTCTCTAAATTTCCCAAACTACTGACCACAGAAAATGATGTATGAACTCTAATATTTCTGTCATGCACAGTAGTAATTTATGTGTATTTTTAAGTTATGATAACCCTTATTTCGGTTATGTTAATGATGTTCTACTATAAATTTTTCGAAAGTGTGCGCCACAGTCACTTTTTTCGCAAGAAATAAATAAAAAACACATGAAACCAGAAAAAATACGTTTTAATTAATTCACCTGTCCTTTTGAATTTATTTATCTTTTATTACAATTTCGTTTTAAAAGCTAATTCAGAAAACTTTGTAAATGACTAAAATTGTAAAAACTAATATAATTTTGAAAATGATTAAATTTGATGAAGTTTTTGAAAATTAGAAAAATTTTGAAATTAAAAAAATGAAATATTGGAAAATTTTTGCTTATTCTCTATAGTAAAATATTGAAAATGAGTAAAGTTGATGAATTTTTTGAAAATTAGTCAAATATGGGGAATTTTGAATTTCAGAAAAAATGGAAAATGGTAAAATTTTGATTTTGAAATTGTAAAAATTTGAGTATTTTGAAACAAAAAAAAAATGGTAAATTAGTAAAGTCGATAAAGTTTTTGAAAATTAGTAAAGTAGATGAAGTTTTTGAAAACTAGTATAATATTGAAAATTTTGAAATTAAAAAGAAAATTGAAAATTTTTGGTACACTTCTCCGGTACAGGTTAACCCTCCACTCCGAATTCTCCAGAGTACCTGTCATGGCGGGCCCGCCACTCCAAATTCGCCATAGTACCATTCATGGCAGATCCCTCCTCCACTCCAAATTCGCCATAGGACTATCATGGGGGACTTTTCACTCCAAATTCGCCATAGTACCTATCATGGGGGACCCCCACTCCAAATTCGCCATAGTATC
>NC_046663.1:65740060-65746731 GCF_010883055.1 Belonocnema kinseyi | reverse complement strand
GAGGTTCTATGTCACGTGCAGCGTACATATATGACGCGTGCCGAAGAAAGGGGGCCTGCTCTAAAAAAATCAAAATCAAGGTTTTTACACATTTGGATAGTTTTTTAGCTGCTCTTTTTAATGAAAATATCAGGGAAAACCCCGAGCGTTATTATTGCTAATAATTAAGAATCAAGCTTTGGATCGAGAGCTCCAGATTCAATGAAACATCTCCCACCACTCACCACCCCATCTACGCGTCTCATCTATACCCCGTCCGTGAGCCGCATTTACGACCTATCCCTTTCAGTTAGAATGTAGTGGTAAGTTGAGAGCAAGGATTTCGTGAATCTTCCGTCTCTCCTAAAAGTCCGGTCTATGGGATCGTCTTCCACCACTTTTCAGAGTAACACTCCTCCCTTCGGCTCAGTGATTCCAGCAGTGTCTCCAGAATGTGGGATTTTTCGGCCCCTACTATTCTTCCATCTGGGAGCGACACATTCAAACGTAGTGTGTCGGTGAGTCGGCTCTGTTAAATGCTGCGAAGCCCAGCCTCGTGTAAAGCCGAAAATGCACGAGCAGGAATCCGAGCTCTCCCGACCTCACGAATGACGATCTAGCTGCTCCTCGAATTTATTCAGGTTTTGAAATCTCGAGTTACCTTAGAACCATTAGGCTTATTGCGAAGAGGCAAATATAATTGACTCTATGTAAATAGGTATAGGAGACAAGACTTCTGGGTCTAAAATGTTTCAAATTTAGTGCTGCATACCTCAGTCACAGTTTTAGTAAACAATGGATTTTTAACAAATAAAAAACAAATTTTCGACAAAATAGTTAAATTTTCAACTTAAGAAATTTCTTTTAAGAATACATTTTTTAACTTTAACATTGTAGTTTATATTGAAGTTTGCAGTTGAAAAAATTAATTTTTAAACCCAAATAAATGCCATTTTATCAACAGAAGAAATTAATTTTTATCTTAAACAAATTAATTTTTAAAGAAGAATAATTCGCCAAAAAAGAAGATAAATTTATAAGTAAAAAGAACGTTTTTCAAGAAAAAAAATGGTCAACAAAATTGTTCAATTTTCATCTATAGAAACGAATTTTAAACTAAAAAAATAAGTATTCGATCAAAAATGGACTAATAAAATTTTCAGACCAAAAATGGAATTTTCAACAAAAGAAATTAATTTTCAACTAAAATTATAATGTTTCAACGAGAAATTGGATAGATAAATTTTCAGTTGAAAATTGATTATCAACCCCAAAAAATCAAAGTTTCAACAAAATATTAAAATTCCCAAGAAAAAAATTAAATTTGCAAACAAATATTTTAATTTTCAAACCACTAACTTTCTACCGAAAACAGAATTTCAAAATTTTCAAAATCAATTTTAAAACAGTAACAATTTTTGTCAACAAAATACGTAAATTTTCAACGAAAATCGGTTAAATTATCAGTTTAAAAAATCAATTTAGAACCAACAATTTTTCACAAAATAGTGTAATTTCCAAAAAATAGATGAACTTTTAACCATTTCATACCAAAAAAAAAGGAAGTTTCAACAAAAAATGCCTTTCCATCCAAAGAAATGAATTCTTGATTAAAATGGATGAATTTTTAAACAAGAAAAATAATTTTCCACCAAAAAAGAATTTTTGACTGAGAAAGGTCAATTTCCTAAAATAAAAAGAAAATTCAACCAAAAATGATACAATTAAATTTTAATATAAGAAAATGTTTTGTCAACAAAAAAAAGAATTGAATTTTCAACAAAACAGTTAAATTATCAACCAAAATAGTTATTTTAAAAATTTGAATAATTCTTAAAAATTAGAAGATTAGAATGTCTGAAAATATTAGGAAAAAGAATTATTTTTCTAATAATCGTTTGGAAATTTTTCATAATTTTTATTTACAAAAATGTACTTAAAAACAATCAAAAAGATTTTGAAACACATCAAACGATTTCCTAAAATTTAAAAGAAGAGTATAGAAGATTTTAAAGCAAGATGTTTCAATTTAATAAGATAAAGAAGTTTTAAAAAACGTAAATAATCCAGTAATTCAAGAAACATTTAGAAGAATGAAAGAGGTTCAAATATAATCTTAAACTTAAATTTTTTAGAAATGTAGATTTTCAAAAATTTCGAAAAAATAAACTTTAGAAGCTTTGAGGGAATTCAGAAAGATTTCGAGGAGATAAAATTATTTTTCTTAAAATTCCTGTGAAAAATTAAAAAGATTATGAGTAAATTTTTTCACATCTTAAATGCTCTTTTAAAATTTTCAGAAAAATGTAGTAAGTTAAATTTTTTTTTTTGTAATTTTTTTTTGTTTTAAACGTACTAGAAATATTTAAAAACTTGAAAAAATTTCTTAACATTTTTCAATTATTTGTTGATATTTTCCAAACTTCTAAATGTCCTAATCATCTTTTAAAAAGACTCGAATTTTTCTAATATTTTTTGAGGATTTTAAGAGAACAAGCCAAAAAGTTATTAACTTGACCTCATTCAAAAGACTGATCATTTGACAAAAATGTTATAAAATTTTCCTTTGAATGTGGTGTGGATTGGAATTTTATTAAAAAATGTGTGGGATTTTCTGAACAGAAAACTGTATGAATTTCTGAACTTTCTTATTTTTATTTTTTAAGTGTATTTTAATCTGCTTTACATTTAGTGCAAAATCATATGATGAACAACGATAAGAGAAATATATATTTCTTCAATTTCAACCATAATTTGAAAGGCGATTCTTCATAGTATTTTACTAAATAATGGAGATATTTTTATAATTTTATTCCTGAAATCTATTCCCTAAGGTCAAACATAGTACGCAAATATCGTAAAATTTAAAAAACACCAAATATTGACAGGAATTTTTTAAATAAAAATCATTGTGTATCATATTCAAATAAATTTTGGCAATATTTATAAAAGTATTATAAATCTTAATTAAAAAAAATTAATGTATAGAGAGTACAGTTTTTATTTGAAATTTCACGACGGTTTTTCGTACCATGTTTGACCCTCGGCCAGAATCAAGGAAAATAATCTAAAAATATGTTCATTAGTTATTAAAATGCTAAAAAGGCTTACCTTAACAATTTTATTCTCTTTTCATAAGAATGAGATATTTTTCCATAAAATAAATTTTATTGCATTTATTCTATAATTATTTACAATCAATTTCCAATTACAATTATTTTACAATTAAAGTAAAATTATAAAAGCTAAATTTTGTAATTTTGAGATAAGTATTTTAAGGCATTAAAGATTTTGTAAAGATTTCATATACAATAAAATAAGTATTATCAGTTTATAAATTTATATGTAAATAATTATTATAAGATTCTTAAGAAAATTAAAAAAAGATTTTCGAATATATTCGATGTGTAAGAAAAGATCCTAGGAGATTTTGAAGACATTTTATTTTTATTATATAGGATTTTAAAGAATGTTATGAAAAATTTCTTATCTATTTAAAACGTTTTGAATTCTTCAAGATTTTGGTAGCTCTCTCGAGTTTTTATCAAAAATTAAAAAAATCATTCAAAATGGAGCAAAAAATTTCCTTATAATCTTCTAAATTTTACCAAGCATTTTAAGAAACCATGCTTATTCTCCTGAAACCTTTCGAGATTCTTTTAAAGTTCCTAAAGTTTATTTAGCGTTTCTAAAACACTTCTAAAGTTTAAATTTTTTTGAATCTCAAGTCTACTGGATACTTCCCGAATTCACTTGATTATTTCCTTTTTTGAAACTTTTTAATCTTATCAAATTGAAACATTTTGCTTTAAAATCTTATACACTCGTCTTTTAAATTTCAGGAAATCGTTCGATGCGTTTAAAAATCTGCTTGAATTTTGTTTAAAGTACATTTTAAAAAATAAAAAGTTCTTGAAAACTTTCGCACGATTATTAGAAAAATAATTCTTTTTCCTAATATTTTCAGACATTCTAATCTTCTAATTTTTAAAAATTATTCAAATTTTTCCTGGTTTTTTTTTTAATTCAGCAAAACTAAAAAAAATGCCTCCAAAGTTTTTCAGATGCTTTAAGAATATTTGAAATCTTTTGCAAATTTTTGAATGTTTAAACATAATCTTTTCAAATTAATTGTTCAAAGTTTTCATTATATTCGAATCGTTTCAAAATTTTTGAATATCTCTAAAACTTACTCAAATTTGAAAGAATTATGTTCCTTAATTTTTCTAAAGTTAAGTAATATGGAAAAATTACAACATTTTGCTTTAAAATATTGCACGTACTTTTTAGACATTTTAGGAAATAATAAAAAATGTTTTGTAATCTTTTTTCAATTCTCTGTTAGAATTCATTCCAAAAAATTATTTGTTTATCGATTTTTTTTATTATTTATTCATTTTACATACGTATCTATTATATCTTATCAAAATTAAATATAAAAGTCTGAAGTGTTAAGTGTATTTAAATACTACAATTTGTAATGTTTCCATATATTTAGAAATAATTCAATAAGTTTTATGTATAATTAAAATAAACTTTTTTTGAATCTCATTTTACTTATTCCAAGTTATCTTTTTTGAATTTTCAAAATTTATGTAATTACTTATTCTGATTGGAAATAATTAAACCTGTTGCGATTAAAATCGGGGATTTTGCTCGAGAAGAAATGTGCTAAAAGTAATTTTAAAAAAATCATTCGAATTTTAATTTTAAAGACTGATAATTGTACACAATTTCCAGGCGCATCTTTCTTATTCTTCTACAGGAATTTTTAGGTTTTTCAGTTTTTTAAATCAGTTTATCCTACGTTTCTAAAACCCCTCTGAACTTTAAATTCTTTTTTAATCTCATCAATTCTACTCAATATTTATTAAATATATTCGATTATTTGCACTTTTAAAAATTTTCTAATGTTATCGAATTAAAAAATGTTGATTTTAAAACCTTTTACACTCTTTTTCGAAATTTTAGGAAATTGTATGATGTGTTTAAAAATCTTTTTTAATTTTCTTTTAAAGCACATTTTACAAAATGACAAATTATTAAAAATTTTCACACGTTACTTAGGCAAATAATTTCTGAATATCTCTTAAACTTTCTCAAATTTGAAAGTAGATTTTTAAAGCAAAATATAATTTAAAAAATTGTGTAACAAAATTGCACAAGAAGGCCTAATAAGAATTATGTTCCTTAATTCAAGATGTGAAAAAATTGACTCATAATTTCTAAAAATTTAAGTCTAAAATTAGATTTGAATCTCTTCCATTCTTCTAAATATTTCTTGAATTTACTGGTTTATTTATGTTTTTAAAAACTTATTAATCTTATCAAATTGAAACATTTTGCTTTAAAATCTTCTACACTCTTTTAAATTTTAGGAAATATTTTGATGTGTATTTTGATTTTTGATTGAAAAATAATTTTTTAACTTAAAATCTATTTATATGTTTAAAAATTGAACTATTCTGTTGTAAATTCGATTGTATATTTTTTTTAAAAGCAATTTTAAGTTGAAAATTCATTTCTTCCATCGAAAATGAAACTATTTTAAAATCAAAATTTTTTTAAATAACTATTTTGGTTGATAATTTAACTGGTTTGTTGAAAATTCGATTTTTTTGTTGCTGAAAAAACATTTTCTTATACTAAAAATTTAATTGTATCATTTTTGGTTGAATTTTTTTTGTAGGAAATTGACCTTTCTCAGTCAAAAATTCTTTTTTGGTAGAAAATTATTTTTCTTGTTTAAAAATTCATCCATTTTAATCAAGAATTCATTTCTTTGGATGGAAATGCATTTTTTGTTGAAACTTCTTTTTTTTTTGGTAAAAGATGGTTAAAGGTTCATCTATTTTTTGGAAATTACACTATTTTGTGAAAAATTGTTGGTTCTAAATTGATTTTTTAAACTGATAATTTAACCGATTTTGGTTGAAAATTTATATATTTTGTTAACAAAAGTTGTTACTGTTTTAAAATTGATTTTGAGAATTTTGAAATTCTGTTTTCGGTAGAAAGGTATTTGTTTGAAAATTAAAATACTTGTTTGAAAATTTAGTTTTTTTCTTGGGAATTTAAATATTTAGTTGAAACTTTGATTCTTTGGGATGGATAATAATTTGCAACTGAAAATTTATCTATCCAATTTTTCGTTGAAACATTATAATTTTAGTTGAAACTTCCATTTTTGGTCTGAAAATTTTATTAGTCCATTTTTGATCGATTACTTATTTTTTTAGTTTAAAATTCGTTTCTACAGATGAAAATTGAACAATTTTGTTGACCATTTTTTTTTCTTGAAAAATGTTCTTTTTAGTTATAAATTTATCTTCTTTGTTTGCGAATTATTCTTCTTTAAAAATTAATTTGTTTAAGATAAAAATTAATTTCTTTTGTTGATAAAATTGCATTTATTTGGGTTTAAAAATTAATTTTTTCAACTGCAAACTTCAATATAAACTACAATGTTAAAGTTAAAAAATGTATTCTTAAAAGCAATTTCTTAAGTTGAAAATTTAACTATTTTGTCGAAAATTTGTTTTTTATTTGTTAAAAATCCATTGTTTACTAAAACTATGACTAAGGCATGGAGCACTAAATTTGAAACATTTTAGACCCAGAAGTCTTGTCTCCTATATCTATTTACATAAAGTCAATTATATTTGCCTCTTCGCAATAAGCCTAATGGTTCT
>NC_046663.1:65730159-65739960 GCF_010883055.1 Belonocnema kinseyi | reverse complement strand
TGAGTCGGCTCTGTTAAATGCTGCGAAGCCCAGCCTCGTGTAAATCCGAAAATGCACGAGCAGGAATCCGAGCTCTCCCGACCTCACGAATGACGATCTAGCAGCTCCTCGAATTTATTCAGGTTTTGAAATTCCGAGTTACCTTAGAACCATTAGGCTTATTGCGAAGAGGCAAATATCATTGACTTTATGTAAATAGATATAGGAGACAAGACTTCTGGGTCTAAAATGTTTCAAATTTAGTGCTCCATGACTTAGTCATAGTTTTAGTAAACAATGGATTTTTAACAAATAAAAAACAAATTTTCGGCAAAATAGTTAATGTTTCAACTTAAGAAATTGATTTTAAGAATACATTTTTTAACTTTAACATTGTAGTTTATATTGAAGTTTGCAGTTGAGAAAATTAATTTTTAAACCCAAATAAATGCGATTTTATCAACAAAAGAAATTAATTTTGATCTTAAACAAATTAATTTTTAAAGAAGAATAATTCGCAAATAAAGAAGATAAATTTATAACTAAAAAGAACATCTTTCAAGAAAAAAAAATGGTGAACAAAATTGTTTCAGCGAAAAATTGCATAGATAAATTTTCAGTTGAAAAATAATTATCCACCCCAAAGAATCAAAGTTTCAACTAAATATTTAAATTCCCAAGAAAAAAACTAAATTTTCAAACAAGTATTTTGATTTTCAAACCAATAACTTTCTACCGAAAAGAGAATTTCAAAATTCTCAAAATCAATTTTAAAACAGTAACAACTTTTGTTAACAAAATATATAAATTTTCAACGAAAATCGGTTAAATTATCAGTTTAAAAAATCAATTTAGAACCAACAATTTTTCACAAAATAGTGTAATTTCCAAAAAATAGATGAACGTTTAACCATTTTATACCAAAAAAAGAAGTTTCAACAAAAAATGCATTTCCACCCAAAGAAATGAATTCTTGATTAAAACGGATGAATTTTTAAACAAGAAAAATAATTTTCTACCAAAAAAGAATTTTTGACTGAGAAAGGTCAATTTCTTACAAAAAAATTCAACCAAAAATGATACAATTAAATTTTTAGTATAAGAAAATGTTTTTTCAACAACAAAAAAATCGAATTTTTAACAAGCCAGTTAAATTATCAGCCAAAATAGTTATTTAAAAAAATTTTGATTTTAAAATAGTTTCATTTTCGATGGAAGAAATGAATTTTCAACTTAAAATTGCTTTCAAAAAAAAAAAACAATCGAATTTACAACAGAATAGTTCAATTTTTAAACATATAAATAGATTTTATGTTAAAAAATTATTTTTCAACCAAAAATCAAAATACACATCAAAATATTTCCTAAAATTTAAAAGAGTGTAGAAGATTTTAAAGCAAAATGTTTCAATTTGATAAGATTAATAAGTTTTTAAAAACATAAATAAACCAGTAAATTCAAGAAATATTTAGAAGAATGGAAGAGATTCAAATCTAATTTTAGACTTAAATTTTTAGAAATTAGGAGTCAATTTTTTCACATCTTGAATTAAGGAACATAATTCTTATTAGGCCTTCTTGTGCAATTTTGTTACACACTTTTTTGAATTATATTTTGCTTTAAAAATCTACTTTCAAATTTGAGAAAGTTTAAGAGATATTCAGAAATTATTTTCCTAAGTAACGTGTGAAAATTTTTAATAATTTGTTATTTTGTAAAATGTGCTTTAAAAGAAAATTAAAAAAGATTTTTAAACACATCATACAATTTCCTAAAATTTCTAAAAAGAGTGTAAAAGGTTTTAAAATCAACATTTTTTAATTCGATAACATTACAAATTTTTTAAAAGTGCAAATAATCGAATATATTTAATAAATATTGAGTAGAATTGATGAGATTAAAAAAGAATTTAAAGTTCAGAGGGGTTTTAGAAACGTAGGTTAAACTGATTTAAAAAACTGAAAAACCTAAAAATTCCTGTAGAAGAATAAGAAAGATGTGCCTGGAAATTGTGTACAATTATCAGTCTTTAAAATTAAAATTCGAATGATTTTTTTAAAATTACTTTTAGCACATTTCTTCTCGAGCAGAATCCCCGATTTTAATCGCAAGAGGTTTAATTATTTCCAATCAGAATAAGTAATTACATAAATTTTGAAAATTCAAAAAAGATAACTTGGAATAAGTAAAATGAGATTAAAAAAAAGTTTATTTTAATTATACATAAAACTTTTTGAATTATTTCTAAAAATATGGAAACATTAAAAATTGTAGTATTTAAATACACTTAACACTTCAGACTTTTATATTTAATTTTGATAAGATATAATAGATACGTATGTAAAATGAATAAATAATAAAAAAATCGATAAACAAATAATTTTTTGGAATGAATTCTAACAGAGAATTGAAAAAAGATTACAAAACATTTTTTATTATTTCCTAAAATGTCTAAAAAGTACGTAAAATATTTTAAAGCAAAATGTTGTAATTTTTCCATATTACTTAACTTTAGAAAAATTAAGGAACATAATTCTTTCAAATTTGAGTAAGTTTTAGAGAGATTCAAAAATTTTGAAACGATTCGAATATAATGAAAACTTTGAACAATTAATTTGAAAAGATTATGTTTAAACATTCAAAATATTGCAAAAGATTTCAAATATTCTCAAAGCATCTGAAAAACTTTGGAGGCATTTTTTTTAGTTTTGCTGAATTAAAAAAAAACCAGGAAAAATTTGAATATTTTTTAAAAATTAGAAGATTAGAATGTCTGAAAATATTAGGAAAAATAATTATTTTTCTAATAATCGTGTGAAAGTTTTCAAGAACTTTTTATTTTTAAAAATGTACTTTAAACAAAATTCAAGCTGATTTTTAAACGCATCGAACGATTTCCCGAAATTTAAAAGACGAGTGTATAAGATTTTAAAGCAAAATGCTTCAATTTGATAAGATTAAAAAGTTTCAAAAAAGGAAATAATCAAGTGAATTCGGGAAGTATCTAGTAGACTTGAGATTCAAAAAAATTTTAACTTTAGAAGTGTTTTAGAAACGCCAAATAAACTTCAGGAACTTTAAAAGAATCTCGAAAGGTTTCAGGAGAATAAGCATGGTTTCTTAAAATGCTTGGTAAAATTTAGAAGATTATAAGGAAATTTTTTGCTCCATTTTGAATGATTTTTTTAATTTTTGATAAAAGCTCGAGAGAGCTACCAATATCTTGAAGAATTCAAAAAGTTTTAAATAGATAAGAAATTTTCATAACATTCTTTAAAATCCTATATAATAAAAATAAAATGTCTTCAAAAGCTCCTAGGATCTTTTCTGACACATCTGATATATTCGAAAATCTTTTTTTAATTTTCTTAAGAATCTTATAATAATTATTTACATATAAATTTATAAACTGATAATACTTATTTTATTGTATATGAAATCTTTACAAAATCTTTAATGCCTTAAAATACTTATCTCAAAATTACAAAATTTAGCTTTTACAATTTTATTTTAATTGTAAAATAATTGTAATTGGAAATTGATTGTAAATAATTATAGAATAAATGCAATAAAATTTATTTTATGGAGAAATATTTCATTATTATGAAAAGAGAAAAAAATTGTTAAGGTAAGTCTTTTTAACATTTTAATAACTAATGAACATATTTTTAGATTATTTTCCTTGATTCTGGCCGAGGGTCAAACATTGTACGAAAAACCGTCGTGAAATTTCAAATAAAAACTGTACTCTCTATACATTAATTTTTTTTAACTAAGATTAATAATACTTTTATAAATATTGCCAAAATTTATTTGAATATGATAGACAATGATTTTTATTTAAAAAATTTCTGTAAATATTTGGTGTTTGTTAAATTTTAAGATATTTGCGTACTATGTTTGACCTTAGGGAATAGATTTCAGGAATAAAATTATAAAAATATCTCCATTATTTACTAAAATACTATGAAGAATCGCCTTTCAAATTATGGTTGAAATTGAAGAAATAGATATTTCTCTTATCGTTTTTCATCATATAATTTTCACTAAATGTAAAGCAGATTAAAATACACTTAAAAAATAAAAATAAGAAAGTTCAGAAATTCATACAGTTTTCTGTTCAGAAAATCCCACACATTTTTTAATAAAATTCCAATCCACACAACATTCAAAGGAAAATTTTATAACATTTTTGTCAAATGATCAGTCTTTTGAATGAGGTCAAGTTAATAACTTTTTGGCTTGTTCTCTTAAAATCCTCAAAAAATATTAGAAAAATTCGAGTCTTTTTAAAAGATGATTAGGACATTTAGAAGTTTGGAAAATATCAACAAATAATTGAGAAATTTTAAGAAATTTTTTCAAGTTTTTAAATATTTCTAGTACGTTTAAAACAAAAAAAAAATCAAAAAAAAAAATTTAACTTACTACATTTTTCTGAAAATTTTAAAGAATCATTTAAGATATGAAAAAATTTACTCATAATCTTTTTAATTTTTCACAGGAATTTTAAGAAAAATAATTTTATCTCCTTGAAATCTTTCTGAATTCCCTCAAAGCTTCTAAAGTTTATTTTTTCGAAACTTTTGAAAATCTACATTTCTAAAAAATTTAAGTTTAAGATTATATTTGAACCTCCTTCATTCTTCTAAATGTTTCTTGAATTACTGGATTATTTACGTTTTTTAAAACTTCTTAATCTTATTAAATTGAAACATCTTGCTTTAAAATCTTCTATACTCTTCTTTTAAATTTTAGGAAATCGTTTGATGTGTTTCAAAACCTTTTTGATTTTTTTAAGTACATTTTTGTAAATAAAAATTATGAAAAATTTCCAAACGATTATTAGAAAAATAATTCTTTTTCCTAATATTTTCAGACATTCTAATCTTCTAATTTTTAAGAATTATTCAAATTTTTAAAATAACTATTTTGGTTAATAATTTAACTGTTTTGTTGAAAATTCGATTCTTTTTTTGTTGAGAAAACATTTTCTTATATTAAAATTTAATTGTATCATTTTTGGTTGAATTTTCTTTTTTTTAGGAAATTAACCTTTCTCAGTCAAAAATTCTTTTTTGGTAGAAAATTATTTTTCTTGTTTAAAAATTCATCTATTTTAATCAAGAATTCATTTCTTTGGATGGAAATGCATTTTTTGTTGAAACTTCTTTTTTTTTGGTATGAAATGGTTAAAAGTTCATCTATTTTTTGGAAATTACATTATTTTGTGAAAAATTGTTGGTTGTCAATTGATTTTTTAAACTGACAATTTAACCGAATTTCGTTGAAAATTTATGTATTTTGTTGACAAAAATTGTTACTGTTTTAAAATTGATTTGGAAAATTTTGAAATTCTATTTTCGGTAGAAAGTTAGTGGTTTGAAAATTAAAATATTTGTTTGCAAATTTAATTTTTTTCTTGGGAATTTTAATATTTTGTTGAAACTTCGATTTTTTGGGGTTGATAATTATTTTTCAACTGAAAATTTATGTATCCAATTATTCGTTGAAACATTATAATTTTAGTTGAAAATTAATTTCTTTTGTTGAAAATTCCATTTTTGGTCTGAAAATTTTATTAGTCCATTTTTGATCGAATACTTATTTTTTTAGTTTAAAATTCGTTTCTATAGATGAAAATAGAACAATTTTGTTGACCATTTTTTTTCTTAAAAAATGTTCTTTTTACTTATAAATTTATCTTCTTTGTTGGCGAATTATTATTCTTTAAAAATTAATTTGTTTAAGATGAAAATTATTTTCTTTTGTTGATAAAATCGCATTTATTTGGGTTTAAAAACTAATTTTTTCAACTGCAAACTTCAATATAAACTGCAATGTTAAAGTTAAAAAATGTATTCTTAAAAGCAATTTCTTAAGTTGAACATTTAACTATTTTGTCGAAAATTTGTTTTTTATTTGTTAAAAATCCATTGTTTACTAAAACTGTGACTAAGGTATGCAGCACTAAATTTGAAACATTTTAGACCCAGAAGTCTTGTCTCCTATACCTATTTACATAAAGTCAATTATATTTGCCTCTTCGCAATCAGCGTAATGGTTCTAAGGTAACTCGAGATTTAAAAACCTGAATAAATTCGAGGAGCAGCTAGATCGTCATTCGTGAGGTCGGGAGAGCTCGGATTCCTGCTCGTGCATTTTCGGCTTTACACGAGGCTGGGCTTCGCAGCATTTAGCAGAGCCGACTTACCGACACACTACGTTTGAATGTGTCGCTCCCAGATGGGAGAATAGTAGGAGCCGAAAAATCCCACATTCTGGAGACACTGCTGGGATCACTGTACCGAAGGGAGGAGTGTTACTCTGAAAAGTGGTGGAAGACGATCCCATAGACCGGACTTTTAGGAGAGACGGAAGATTCACGAAATCCTTGCTCTCAACTTACCACTTCATTCTCATTGAAAGGGATAGGTCGTAAATGCGGCTCACGGACGGGGTATAGATGAGACGCGTAGATGGGGTGGTGAGTGGTGGGAGATGTTTCATTGAATCTGGAGCTCTCGATCCAAAGCTTGATTCTTAATTATTAGCAATAATAACGCTCGGGGTTTTCTCTGATGGTTTCATTAAAAAGAGCAGCTAAAAAACTATCCGAATGTGTAAAAACCTTGATTTTGATTTTTTTAGAGCAGGCCCCCTTTCTTCGGACGCGTCATATATGTGCGCTGCACGTGACATAGAACTTCTCCGTAAACCGTGTCACATACCCCATTGTCAATTTCACCTATTTCGTATCTCACAAAGTTATTTGTTTATGTTAAATCGTTTATTCCTCTTGTATGCCAAATACTATCAAATCCCCAAACCCAAAATAATTTGGTAGCATTATTTCAGTTGAGAAATTTAGATATATCCGAAAATTTTCCCAAAGACCCCTCTCTAAATTTCCCAAACTACTGACCACAGTAAATGATGTATGAACTCTAATATTTCTGTCATGCACAGTAGTGATTTATGTGTATTTTTAAGTTATGATAACCCTTATTTCGGTTATGTTAATGATGTTCTACTATAAATTTTCCGAAAGTGTGCGCCACAGTCACTTTTTTCGCAAGAAATAAATAAAAAACTAGCTAATTTAGAAAACTTTGTAAATGACTAAAATTCTAAAAACTAATATAATTTTGAAAATGATTAAATTTGATGAAGTTTTTGAAAATTAGAAAAATTTTGAAATTAAAAAAATGAAATATTGGAAAATTTTTGCTTATTCTCTATAGTAAAATTTTGAAAATGAGTAAAGTTGATGAATTTTTTGAAAATTAGTCAAATTTGGGGAATTTTGAATTTCAGAAAAAATGAAAAATGGTACAATTTTGATTTTGAAATTGTAAAAATTTGAGTATTTTGAAATAAAAAAAAAATGGGAAAATTATTAAAGTCGATAAAGTTTTTGAAAATTAGTAAAGTAGATGAAGTTTTTGAAAACTAGTATAATATTGAAAATTTTGAAATTAAAAAGAAAATTGAAAATCTTTGGTACATTTCTCGGGTACAGGTTAACCCTCCACTCCGAATTCTCCAGAGTACCTGTCATGGCGGGCCCGCCACTCCAAATTCGCTATAGTACCATTCATGGCAGACCCCTCCTCCACTCTGAATTTTCCATATTACCTATCATGTCGGATGCTCCTCACTACAAATTTCATATAGTACCTGTCATTGTAGATTCCCCCCATAGTGACTCTCAAGGCGGATCCCCCACTCCAAATCGTCATAGCACCTGTCATGGCGGACCCTTCCCCACTACATTTCGCCATAGTACTTGTCATAGCGGACCTCCCACTCCAAATTCGTGACTGTTCCTTCGTCCCAGAGACGAACAATAAATTTCGAAGCAATGTTAAGTTCTTAAGACATTACAAACTCACTTTTTCAGTGATTCCCCCGATTCAGTTACGAAGTAAGGATATCGATGTCTAAAAAATGACATTAAAAAAGTTAATGATAACTATTTAATAGTTTGTTTTTTGTGGTTGTGAAGAATGAAGAAGATATTAAAGATTAACTGAAATTTGCATCAAACATGAACATGCGAGTAGTAGTATACAATTTACATAATTATTTCAAGTACTTTTTTTCTAGTTTTTCATGCAATACTTTTGCACAAAATTGTAAATAAAATAGGTTAATATCATGAAGTTGTTGCGCAGATATAATTCAAATATTTTTTGTCACAGAATTATTTTGTTTTAATATTATTTGTAATGACATTCTAAAAACTGGCCGTTAGCGCCCAATTCCGGGACAATACCAGTCAGCTTCCCAGATATCATCTACAAATAGTGGTATCGTAAAAGAACTTTATTAACTTTAAAATTTTGTGCAGAAATAGTAGTTGTCAGAACACTTTCCAAACCGCAGTCAGAACACCCAATTGACTGATTCTGCCTCGGAAGTCGTCGTTCTGACAGTCGGTTTTGAAAATGTAATTACAAATACTATTTACACAAACAAATCAGATTTAATAGAGTTCTTTTACGACATAATTATTTAAATTAAACTCACTACTTCTTTTGAATTTTCATGAGTTTAATTCAACGTCCGAAACCAAGAATTGAAAAAATCAAAAGGTTTAAGAGAAAAACAACCTCGAAATTAATACTGGCGGAATCTTAACGTTGTATCCGATGCGCGGCACTGTTTCTAAACATTTGTTATCCGATCATTATTATCCTAATTTCTTTCTCATTTGTCCGAATATTAATTTTTTTTTAGTTTTATTCTTAATATTTTGTGGTTAAAACCAAAACTACGTGCACCATGAAAAAAAAATAAAAAAATTTTATTTTTAATATTGTTTTTTACAAATAAAACAAAAACCACGATTTCTATGATGATGTTGTAGGGCTGACAAAAAGAAGCGTTTTGTTTTCCTTGACTCTGCTTCGTAGCGTGCGCTGTTTGGCTTAACATTTATATTTTCTTTTTTTTTAATTTTAAAAATCCCATAAATTTCATAATTTTTTTTGTATTGAAAAAAACCGTAAACATAAATTTTTGGACCTTTCAAGGACTATGAAAAGCGGCACATATAATTTTTAAATATTAAAAAAAAAATTGTAGCAACATTTTTCAAAGTGATCTAACTGTTTGAATTTGTATGCAAAATAGCTGGCTAACGAACACCTTTTTTCTTCTTACAACCTCAAGAAATGTGCTAAAGCAAAATCCAATCGAAGTAATCTTCTAAACATGCAGATTTAAGGAAATACGCGATATTCTCGATGTGAAAACGTATTTCAAAAATCAAACTGATTGTTCTTTGAGATTCTCGAGTGCTCATTGGCCTCCGTACTTGAACAAAATAATTTTATATCAACCTTTTAAATTCGGGGCGTTAATTATATTATAATGTAAAAGAAAGAAGTAAAAACAAATGAGATTAAGAAATATTACACTTTTAACAACACGGAGAAAAATGGAAAAATAATTTGTATGAAAAGTGCTGTATTGCATTACAGATTATTATGGTACTAGCGACTGTTGCTCAAATACAGATACCCTTTCTAAACCATTTTCCGACAATTCAAGTTTTCAAATTTAAAAATGAAAGTACTGATAACTGCCATATTTTTCAGCTCTCGAAATTCTGTCGCTTTCATATATGCCGCTATTGAAATGGGAAAGCGTTAAAAATTCATGCTCTTTTAATTCTATTTCTTTCCAGATTTATGCAACTGGAAAATCGAATATCAGATAACTTTACCATCTATTCTAAAGCAACGAATTACAGAACGTTTCTCATGAAGTAGCAGGTTTTTTGCGGCTGATAGCACCGTGAAGGGGAAATGCTTG
>NC_046663.1:65727697-65730059 GCF_010883055.1 Belonocnema kinseyi | reverse complement strand
CTAGATCGTCATTCGTGAGGTCGGGAGAGCTCGGATTCCTGCTCGTGCATTTTCGGATTTACACGAGGCTGGGCTTCGCAGCATTTAACAGAGCCGACTCACCGATACACTACGTTTGAATGTGTCTCTATCTGCTTTGAAATAAAATGACGAGATTGGGATTTTAATATTTCCAGATTTCGATGCTGGGCTGGCGATTCTCATGATTTGAATACTTGGCGCGCCTCTTTAATGCGTGTATTTTGAGGTTACGTTACTTCAAGTATAAGATATAAATTATGTAAATATTAATACTATTATATATACAAATATATACATATATTATTAATGATAATATTATAATTATGCTATCTTATAATAGTCTTATTTACTTCTTGATCCGCATTTGAAAGAAATTAAAGAAATTGGCGATTTTTTAGTTCATCTCGTTTGGATAAAAACTCAATTATTTGAATGAAAAATTAATTACTTTGTTGAAAATATAACTATTGTTTAAAAAAAGTCCTCTTTTCAATCAAAAGTTCAACTACTTTGTTAAAAATTTTATTTTTTTATTTTAAGGTTCATCTCTTTCGTTGAAAATACATTTTTGAAACTGAAAATTAATCTATACCATTTTTGGTTAAAAAATCATATATTTTGTTAAAAATTCGTCTTTCTTTGTAGAAATAATTTGTTGTATGGAAATTTATACTTTTAGATTAAAAATTACATTTTTCGGTTGAATTATCAACTGTAAATATTTTTGAGTTGCAAACTCGTTTTGTTGAAAATGCAAGTATATTGTTAAAAATTAACATCATAATTTTTGGGTGGAAAATTCGATTATTCACTTTAAGTTGAACTACTTAGTAAAAAAAATAATTTTTGTTATTAAGGATTCATAATTATAGTTGAAAATTCAACTATTTGCCTTTAAATTGGGCTAAAAATTCAGCTTTTTGTAGATAATACTCTTTTTGACTTTAAAATTAAATAATTTCGTTGAAAGTTCGTGTATCCTATAGTTGAAAGCAGGTCACAGCTTCCCATAGAGTGATAGAAAAGTGAAACAGGCTCCTTCAAGACGATTGGAAAAAAGCAATTATCGTACCAATATACAAGAGAAAGGGAGATAAGAGCGAGTGCAATAATTACAGAGGAATTAGCTTATTAAGCACCGTAAGTAAAATATATTCAAAAATTCTTATTCGTAGGGTAATGAAAATAACAGAAGCAAAGATTTGGAAAGTACAAACTGGGTTTATGCCAGGAAGGTCATGTACGGATCAAATATTTAGCTTAAGGCAAATAATAGAAAAAAGTTTGAGAGTAGGAAAAAAAGTTTTCCGTGCATTTGTTGACCTAGAAAAAGCTTTTGACAAGGTTGATAGAAGTAAACATTGGGAAGACCTGAAAGAGTATGGAGTAACTGAATGGATCCTACAAGCTATAAAAACAATATATACAGGTAGCAAAGCGAGTGTAAGGGTGAATGGGAAACTGAGTGACATTTTCGATATTATTCAAGGAATTAGACAAGGAGAGTGGATCTCGAAACAGTAAGGGTACGTGGGTTAGCGTTCGCAGATGATAAGGTTGTTATGGCAGAGTCTATCGAAGACCTACAAAGAATGTTGAATAAACTAGATGCAAGCATGACGAGCATGGGCCTCAAAATTAACGCAAATAAACAAAAACTATGGTGTTCGAAGGAAAGAGTGAGGAAACACTATGCAATATTTTATTAAATGATGAGAGAATTGAACAAGTTGATAAGTTCATATACCTTGGTAGCTCATTTACTAGGGACGGGAAGATAGATGAGGAATTATATAGACGAATAAATGAAGGCAAAAAGGTTATTGGTAGAGCAGGTTCCCTTATCATAAGTAAAAATATATCAAATAAAGCTAAAATGGCAATACATAATTCTATATTTGTACCGACTGTACTATACGGTAGCGAGACATGGACTTATCAAGAAAAAGATAAGAGTAAAATTGACGCAATTGACATGAGATTCATGCGCATAATATGATATAAGAGGTTACAGAAACACGAGAGCCTGTATGAAAAAATGCATGGACATAAAAGAAGCTAGAGAAGTATGCCAGGACAGGAAAGCATGGCGGCAAGTAGTTAATAAAAAGAGTGTCAGGAGAGTGAATGACGCCTGCAACAGAAGACCTTGGCTACTAATGGACCCAAGTGGGGAATCTTACATAACGACTTTGTGAGGATCTTTACTTGGGGTGATTGCTAGATAGATTGATCAGCAACCTGGGTCGAAGCAGTGTTGCGGAACGAACGTGTTATTTACTTAAATAGCACGAGAATTCTGGATCAATCTGAAAAATCTTTATCCCTTCCACACACTACT
>NC_046663.1:65723768-65727597 GCF_010883055.1 Belonocnema kinseyi | reverse complement strand
ATATATATATGTGAGTGTGTGTGTGTGTATAATTAATATTTTAAAGATTCGATGTTCTTTTAAACTTCATAGAAGGTTATTGAAGAATATTCTTTCCTAATTTCTATTTAAGAAATATTTTCATATCACATAAAATATAACTCTATTATTAAAACCACAAATTTTGAAGTTATAAAGTAACATTCTACAGGCGTGCATTTGAGAAATATATAGATAAACGTATATTTTTCGGCCTGCTAGCCTTAACAAATTGACTTGCTTACACTTTAATTTTTACAGAATTTTCTTACAACTATGTCTTACAAAATACCATCCATCCACACCTTATAACTAATCCGCTCGATTTTACAGACTAACTAACCATAAGTGTCACTTTCTGTCTTTAATTACTTTCTTAAAATGTAACTAAACAACTTAAAATAATCCAGAATTTACTCCTGAGATTATAAACAATACGTTCTTATAATGATCCACAATTATTTTTAACATAAATAAAAACATAATCTACAGAAATGTCATAAATTTCAAAAAACTTTCAAACATTTTTAAGGCTATAGAGTTACTCCAATTTATATTGACAAAAAAACTAAAAAACTTTTTAAAAAACCATATTATTTTAATATGTATTTATAAATAACACTGTTGTTTATAAAATACTTTCAACTATCTTCAGTTTCCAGAACCAGGTAAATATATATTGTCTCTTTAAAGGTTAGATTTCTTCACTACATCATGTCATGAACTTTATAAAACTATAGTGTACAATGATATTTGTAAAATATCGTGTTTTTCCAGCTCCAAAAAACTTTTGTTAAGAAGTGCAACTACGATTTGATAAGGGTGCAGATCTGTACCGAAACGCGTCATCATCTGAATACGATCTTAAAATAAATGCGCTGCCACTGGTATTAGCCATAAACCTAATACTTAATTACTATTTCCAATATTTACAGTTTTTTTAGATCTACTTCCTCTTCTATTTACAATCTTTCCTTCTCCATTCCTCTTCCTCCTTCCTTCTCTTTTGTATATCTCACCCAAAACCCCCTTCACCCATGCTCGTGCTCTTTTGTCCCCCCTTTCATGCAATAATACCTCCATGCTTATCCCACTCCTTTCCACCTCTTCACACTCCTCCAACCATTCGTCAACTTTTTAATCCCCTTTCCTGCACAGTTCACACATTCTCTTCTCTCTGAAAAGCCAGAACCTATTATAATCCTTCATGCAATCGCACCTCATTTCGCTATGAGTTCCTGACTTACATACTTTCCTTTCCCACTAAAATATAGCGCTCTCTCCCTTGGCATAATCCACACATAGTTCCCGTTACACCTTCACTCTCTTATTCTCTCTTCTCCTTCTGCCTTCTTTCTCTTTATGTCACTCTTTTGAACCAACTTATATACCTTGCTTCCTTCCTCGTGCATCCTTCTCACTTCATACATAATCTCCACTTCTATTTACCTCCTCTCTTGCCTTCCATCACAGCACTTCCAATCCGTGAAATAAGACAATTACCACATTTGCCCTTTTGACCCTCTCGTTTATATGACCATCCACTTTCTCATTCCTTCGAAACAGGAAGCCAAGATATACAAACTCTTTTACCTCCTGTACCTCTTTTCCCTTCCACTTCTACTCCTCTTCCTTATCTCTTCCATCTCCTTTCCTAAACACCATAACTTTTGACTTGTCCGCATTAACCTCTAACCTATTTTTTCCAAGTATCTTCTCAACCTTTTCATCATCTCCTTTAGAGATTCTCTGCCCATTGCTAGCAGCATTATGTTATCTGAATATGCAAGTGACCAAGTCCTGACTCCTTCTACCCTAACTCCTCCTGCCACTTCGGTCGCTAGCTTACTTTCCATATCCGCGATTAAAATTTCAAAAAGCGTTGGGTAAAGTGGGCACACGTGCCTCAACCCCCTATCCATCCAGAATCAATCAGAGATTCCCTCCCCTCCTCTCACCCTATATTTTATCACCTCATATACCTCCCTCAATCTCTCGATCAGGGCCCTCTTCACTCCCCTCTCTCGCACTGCCTCCCACAACCTCCCCATGTCCACGGAAGGGAACGCGCCCTTTAGATCTAAAAAAAGGGGGAAAATTTGGCACCCTTTTTGGTTAGTTCTCTATCCATCATGTGCTGCAGGATGTAAATATTCTAAATAGTACTCCTTTCCTCCATAAAGACCGCCTACGTCTTCGGAAATATTCCTTTCCCCTCAACATCCTTGCGCAACCTATCTGCCAACACCATCGCGTATATTTTGTACGCAGTATTCTGTTGCGCCATTCCTCTATAATTTTTCTGCCCCTCCTTATCCCCTTTCTTATAAAGTGGTACGATCAACCTCTCCCTCCACCCTCTTGGGAATCCCTCCCCTCCATACTTTTTCACTAACTCCTTCAGCCTCTGCCTTACCTCTTGTGTTCGAAAAAGCCACGCTTTGTTCTCTCTATCTGCATCCCTCCTTCTTCTAACCCCCCCATCTCTCTTTCGTGTATCTGACCCCTAAAATGAATCCTTAAAAAATTTTCTCCATTCTTTGCTCCCTATCTTCTCACTTATCCCCACCTTACGTTTCCTTAATCCATTAATTATCTTCTACACGTTCCCTTCAGCCTTAACACATCTGAACTCTTCTTCCACATAGTCTATCACCGATACACGCCTCTTAATCACATACGTGTATTCTCACTCTTTGTCGCCTTTTACCATACCATTCGCCACCGCCCACCCTCTATCCTCCATCCAGTCTCGAAAAACCTCCTCCTCTTCATTCATTATCTCATCCTTCAATTTTCTTTCGAAGCTCTTCCGTTCCCGGTACTGGCCCCCTTCCCGCCCAATTCTCGCATTAAAGTCCACCTCCATTACCACCATACCGTCATCTCTCTACCATAGTAAGTTTTCCACCTTTTCTTTAATCATTTCTATTCCATCCCTACTGTACAGTCACAAACTTATGCCTCACCCCTCCTATCGTTACATCCCTCATTTGCATTCCCTCCCCTTCTTCCTCTCCCTCTCCATGAACTTCTCCCTCTAATCCATCCCTGACTCCTGTTATAATTTGCTCATTACCCCTTCTTTCTTCTTTACTTTCACTGCCTCCTGTAGCCTCCAGAAATCCTCATCTTTCTTCTTTGCCCGTGCTACGTTCCAGTACAATGCCTTAAACACTCCTCCACCTTGCTTTACTCCGATTTCCCTACTTTCCCCGAAATAAGTTCCCCTACAGTTCCTTCAACACCTTCTTCTTATGGTTCCATACCCACATTTTCTCGTCTATTTTTATTTTCTGTTACCCTTCCTTCGCTTCTCTCCTTCTTAGCCCTGTCATTTAGAATTCTCAGCCCATGCCTTTCCTTCCTCTGTAAATCTTGATCGATGTGAACTTTCTTATCCTTTATGCTATTTTTGTTACGCATTACCCCCCATTTTTCTTCCCAGCTCTCAAATTCCACCACCTTTCTTGCCCGCTCTTTAGCTTCAATCCCGTTATTACTATATTATTTCTCCTAGCTGCCTTCTCTCTTTACCCCATCCTCAACTCCATAGACATTATTCTTTCCCTATCCGCTCTCACCTCCTTTTCATTCCTACGCTCGTCCACTTTTTCTTGTATTATACTCTCCACCTTCTCCCAAATATCTTGCTTCGCGCCCTTTCCCCTGTCAACTTTTTCCATTCCAGACCTGCCCCCCACCTTCCCCAGCCATTTTTCCGCACTTTTCTTTCACACCCTAATATCTTCTTCCATCTCATTTATTTTATCCTTTTTTTCCTTCCTTAGCGATACGAACTCCCTCTGAA
>NC_046663.1:65721281-65723668 GCF_010883055.1 Belonocnema kinseyi | reverse complement strand
TATTCGATTTTCCAGTTGCATAAATCTGGAAAGAAATAGAATTAAAAGAGCATGAATTTTTAAAGCTTTCCCATTTCAATAGCGACATATATGAAAGCGACAAAATTTCGAGAGCTGAAAAATATGGCAGTTATCAGTACTTTCATTTTTAAATTTGAAAACTTGAATTGTCGGAAAATGGTCCAAACTCTTCACGGAGAGAAATCTAGTTTGAAACCTGGGGACCATTGTTAGAAATAGGTGACTCAGTCTAAGAAAAGTAAAGGAATTCATTCTAAAGTTGGGCCATCTCCCAAAGGTTAATTTACAAATATTAAGAATAGGAATTAAGGTGGCTTGGGCGCTTTTTAAAAAAATCACAGGCAGTTCTGAAAATTTGATATTATCGAAAGAAAATATACTAGATCACTTTGCAAAAAAGAAATACTAAGGTTGACGATGAAATTATCGAAAAAAACGCTATTAAAAAGTTGTGATTTTAACATGTAGTCTTATGGGAGGGCTCAACAGAATGAGGTAATACTCTTGAACAAAATCACGAACTTTTATAAATCAATGTTATCCGAGTGCCTTAAAATAAAAGGAATCGATTAGTACCATACTAAAGGGGGGTTGACGATGTCACTGGTGAAAAATTTCAATGAAAAACTGCAAATATTGCACAATAGCTGTGACTATCTGAGGCATATCATATCATATCATATGTTTCTGTCACTTTTTTTGGTCGTTTTCTACTTTTTTATTAAGATGACATTATAATATGCGTATATCAATAAAATTCAAATAAAGACTGATCGCATGATAGATAGCCCCCACAGTGCCCCCCACATTGTGCGGCACCAAACGCCCAAGCCACCTTAAATGGTTCAGACTAAACGTTTGCCACTAGAGTAACAAAAGGTTTGATTGTTAGGGACTCAGTGTAACAACGCGGGTAAAGTCGGAGGTAGAGTACAACAACGAAAGGAAGATCGAACTATAAGGAAAGTAAAAAAAATAAACAGACCTTCTTATATTATACGTTCAAAAATAGAATCGTCGGTAGATGTTTCATTACGGAAGCTCGAAACTAAATAAGATCTATATCACATCACATCTATATCACATTTAATCTCATTAGTCTATAGATCGGTTATTTATAGATATAGGAATGATGTCATATAGTAATCGCAACTTAACAGTTTAGAAAGGGTACCCGTATTTGAGCAACAGTCGCTAGTACCATAATAATCTGTAATGCAATACAGCACTTTTCATACAAATTATTTTTCCATTTTTCTCCGTGTTGTTAAAAGTGTAATATTTCTTAATTTCATATGTATTTACTAATTTCATTTACATTCTAATATAATTAACGCCCCGAATTTAAAAGTTTGATATACAATTATTTTGCTCTAGTACGGAGGCCGATGAGCACTCGAGAATCTTAAAGAACAATCAGTTTGATTTTTGAAATATGTATTCACATTGGGAATATCGCGTGTTTCCTTAAATCTGCATTTTTAGAAGACTACTTCGATTGGATTTTGCTTTAGCAGATTTCCTGAGGTTGTAAGAAGAAAAAAGGAGTTCGTTAGCCAGCTATTTTGCATACAAATTCAAAGAGTTAGATCACTTTGAAAAATGTTGCTACAATTTTTTTTAATATTTAAAAATTGTATGCGCCGCTTTTCATAGTCCTTGAAAGGTCCAAAACTTTATGTTTACGGTTTTTTTCAATACAAAAAAAATTATCAAATTTATGGAATGTTCAAAAGTAAAAAAAAAAGAAAATATAAATGGTAAGCCAAACAGCGCACGCTACGAAGCAGAGTCAAGAAAAACAAAACGCTTCTTTTTGTCAGCCCTACAACATAATCATAGAAAGCGTGGTTTTTGTTTTATTTGTAAAAAAAAATATTAAAAATAAAAAAATAAAATTTTCGGACAAACGACACAAGTTACGCATGAAATAAAAAAACTGAAGTTGCTAACTTAAAAAGAGGTACACATTTTGTATCAATGATATAATCAAAAATAAAGAAATTAAATTTTTGGAAAAAACGACACGGGGTAAGAAAAATTATTAATAGACAAAACTTCTACATTAAAAAAAGATCTGCAAATTTGACATTAATCATATTTTCATGGTATACGTAGTTTTGATTTTAACCATAAAATAATAAGAATAAAACTAAAAAAAAAATAATATTCGGACAAATGAGAAAGAAATTAGGATAATAATGATCGGATAACAAATGTTTAGAAACAATGCCGCGCATCGGATGCAACGTAAAGATTCCGCCAGTATTAATTTCGAGGTTGTTTTTCCCTTAAACCTTTTGATTTTTTCAATTCTTGGTTTCGGACGTTTAATTAAACTCATGAAAATTCAAAAGAAGTAGTGA
>NC_046663.1:65720025-65721181 GCF_010883055.1 Belonocnema kinseyi | reverse complement strand
ATCATGTCGGATGCTCCTCACTACAAATTTCATATAGTACCTGTCATTGTAGATTCCCCCCATAGTGACTCTCAAGGCGGATCCCCCACTCCAAATCGTCATGGCACCTGTCATGGCGGACCCTTCCCCACTACATTTCGCCATAGTACTTGTCATAGCGGACCTCCCACTCCAAATTCGTTACTATTCCTTCGTCCCAGAGACGATTCAGTTACGAAGTAAGGATATCGATGTCAAAAATATGACATTAAAAAAGTTAATGATAACTATTTAATAGTTTGTTTTTGTGGTTGTGAAGAATGAAGAAGATATTTAAGATTAACTGAAATTTGCATCAAACATGAACATGCGAGTAGTAGTATACAATTTACATAATTATTTCAAGTATTTTTTTTCTAGTTTTTCATGCAATACTTAATCATAACGTCTTGCACAAAATTGTAAATAAAATAGGTTAATATCATGAAGTTGTTGCGCAGATATAATTCAAATATTTTTTTTCACAGTAAAACAAATCTGATTTTTCGTAAAATAATAATAATCATTCAAGTACTCTTACGACTCCTTGTTTTTTATATTTGATTATATCTGATTTTTTTTTGTAAATAGTAGTTTCAGTGCCATTTTTCGAAGCGACCGTTCAGACTGCCCAGTTTCAGGACAAGGCCCGTCAGCATACCACTAAACATGTTCGAAAATAGTAGTATCGTAAAGGAACTTGATTAAATCTCAATTATTTTGTTTTAATATTATTTGTAATGACATTCTAAAAACTGGCCGTTAGCGCCCAATTCCGGGACAATACCAGTCAGCTCCCCAGATATCATTTACAAATAGTGGTATCGTAAAAGAACTTTATTAACTTTAAAATTTTGTGCATAAATAGTAGTTGTCAGAACACTTTTCAAACCACAGTCAGAATACCCAATTGACTGATTCTGCCTCGGAAGTCGTCGTTCTGACAGTCGGATTTGAAAATGTAATTACAAATACTATTTACACAAACAAATCAAATTTAATAGAGTTCTTTTACGACATAATTATTTAAATTAAACTCACTACTTCTTTTGAATTTTCATGAGTTTAATTAAACGTCCGAAACCAAGAATTGAAAAAATCAAAAGGTTTAAGGGAAAAACAACCTCGAAATTAATAC
>NC_046663.1:65718257-65719925 GCF_010883055.1 Belonocnema kinseyi | reverse complement strand
TCACTACTTCTTTTGAATTTTCATGAGTTTAATTAAACGTCCGAAACCAAGAATTGAAAAAATCAAAAGGTTTAAGGGAAAAACAACCTCGAAATTAATACTCGCAGAATCTTTACGTTGCATCCGATGCGCGGCATTGTTTCTAAACATTTGTTATCCGATCATTATTATCCTAATTTCTTTCTCATTTGTCCGAATATTATTTTTTTTAGTTTTATTCTTATTATTTTATGTTTAAAACCAAAACTACGTGCACCATGAAAATATGATTAATGTCAAATTTGCAGATCTTTTTTTAATGTAGAAGTTTTGTCTATTAATAATTTTTCTTACCCCGTGTCGTTTTTTCCAAAAATTTAATTTCTTTATTTTTGATTATATCATTGATACAAAATGTGTACCTCTTTTTAGGTTAGCAACTTCAGTTTTTTTATTTCATGCGTAACTTGTGTCGTTTGTCCGAAAATTTTATTTTTTTATTTTTAATATTTTTTTTACAAATAAAACAAAAACCACGCTTTCTATGATGATGTTGCAGGGCTGACAAAAAGAAGCGTTTTGTTTTCCTTGACTCTGCTTCGTAGCGTGCGCTGTTTCGCTTAACATTTATATTTTCTTTTTTTTTCTTTTTTGAAAATTCCATAAATTAGATAATTTTTTTTGTATTGAAAAAAACCGTAAACATAAATTTTTGGACCTTTCAAGGACTATGAAAAGCGGCGCATACAATTTTTAAATATTAAAAAAAATTGTAGCAACATTTTTCAAAGTGATCTAACTCTTCGAATTTGTATGCAAAATAGCTGGCTAACGAACTCCTTTTTTCTTCTTACAACCTCAAGAAATGTGCTAAAGCAAAATGCAATCGAAGTAGTCTTCTAAACATGCAGATTTAAGGAAATACGCTATATTCCCAATGTGAATACGTATTTCAAAAATCAAACTGATTGTTCTTTGAGATTCTCGAGTGCTCATTGGCCTCCGTACTAGAACAAAATAATTTTATATGAACCTTTTAAATTCGGGGCGTTAATTATATTAGAATGTAAAAGAAAGAAGTAAGTACATATGAGATTAAGAAATATTACACTTTTAACAACACGGAGAAAAATGGAAAAATAATTTGTATGAAAAGAGCTTCCGTAATGAAACATCTACCGACGATTCTATTTTTGAACGTATAATATAAGAAGGTCTGTTTATTTTTTTTACTTTCCTTATAGTTCGATCTTCCTTTCGTTGCTGTACTCTACCTCCGACTTTACCCGCGTTCTTACACTGAGTCCCTAACAATCGAACCTTTTGTTACTCTAGTGGCAAACGTTTAGTCTGAACCATTTAATTCCTATTCTTAATATTTGTAAATTAACCTTTGTGAGATGGCCCAACTTTAGAATGAATTCCTTTACTTTTCTTAGACTGAGTCACCTATTTCTAACAATGGTCCCCAGGTTTCAAACTAGATTTCTCTCCGTGAAGAGTTTGGACCATTGTGCGACAATTCAACTTTTCAAATTTAAAAATGAAAGTACTGATAACTGCCATATTTTTCAGCTCTCGAAATTCTGTCGCTTTCATATATGTCGCTATTGAAATGGGAAAGCTTTAAAAATTCATGCTCTTTTAATTCTATTTCTTTCCAGATTTATGCAACTGGAAAATCGAATA
>NC_046663.1:65713247-65718157 GCF_010883055.1 Belonocnema kinseyi | reverse complement strand
TGTATATAATTAATATTTTAAAGATTCGATGTTCTTTTTAACTTTATAGAAGGTTATTGAAGAATATTCTTTCCTAATTTCTATTTAAGAAATATTTTCATATAACACAAAAAACTAACTCTATTATTAAAACCACAAATTTTGAAATTATAAAGACACATTCTAAAGGCGTGCATTTGAGAAATATATAGATAAACGTTTATTTTTCGGCCTGCTAGCCTTAACAAATTGAATTGCTTACACTTTCATTTTTACCAAATTTTCTTACAACTATGTCTTACAAAATACCATCGATCCACACCTTATAACTAATCCGCTCGCTTTTACAGACTAACTAACCATAAGTGTCACTTTCTGTCTTTAATTAGTTTCTTAAAATATAACTAAACAACTTAAAATAATCAAGAATTTACACCTGAGATTATAAACAATACCTTCTTATAATGATCCACAATTATTTTTAACAGAAATAAAAACATAATCTACATAAATGTCATAAATTTCAAAAAACTTTCAAACATTTTTAGGGCTATAGAGTTACTCCAATTTATATTGCCAAAAAAACAAAAAAACTTTTTGAAAAACCATATTATTTTAATATGTTTTTATAAATAACACTGTTGTTTATAAAGTACTTTCAACTATCTTCAGTTTCCAGAACCAGGTAAATATATATTGTCTCTTTAAAGGTTAGATTTCTTCACTACATCATGTCATGAACTTTATAAAACTATAGTGTACAATGATATTTGTAAAATATCGTGTTTTTCCAGCTCCAACAAACTTTTGTTAAGAAGTGCAACTACGATTTGATAAGGGTGCAGATCTGTATCGAAACGCGTCATCATCTCAATACGATCTTAAAATAAATACGCTGCCACTGGTATTAGCCATAAACCTAATGCTTCATTACTATTTCCAATATTTGCAGTTTTTTTAGATCTACTTCCTCTTCTATTTACAATCTTTCCTTCTCCATTCCTCTTTCTCCTTCCTTCTCTTTTGCATATCTCACCCAAAACCCCCTTCACCCATGCTCGTGCTCTTTTATCTCCCCTTTCATGCAATAATACCTCCATGCTTATCCCACTCCTTTCCACCTCTTCACACTCCTCCAACCAGTGGTCAACTTTTTAATCCCCTTTCCTGCACAGTTCACACATTCTCTTCTTTCTGAAAAGCCAGAACCTATTATAATCCTTCATATAATCGCACCTCATTTTCGCTATGAGTTCCTGACTTATATACTCTCCTTTCTCACTAAAATATAGCGCTCTCTCCCTTGGCATAATCCACACATAGTTCCCGTTAAACCTTCACTCTCTTATTCTCTCTTCTCCTTCTGCCTTCTTTCTCTTTATGTCATTCTTTTGAACCAACTTATATACCTTGGTTCCTTCCTCGTGCATCCTTCTCACTGCATACATATGCAATCCATTGGTTCTAAAATTTTTTCCTTTCCACCTCCATATTTGCACCACTACGCCTATTCTCCTCATAAACCCAACACCCCCTGACTAGTTTGCTTCCCCCCTCTTCCAAAAATCTCTACTTCTATTTACCTCCTCTCTTCCCTTCCATCACCACACTTCCAATCCGTAAAATAAGACACTCATCACTAGCGAACCAAACAATTTCATTCTCCTTACAAAATCATTTGCGAACAACCGCTTCCCCAGACCCCATACCTGCCACATCACCACATTTGCCCTTTTGACCCTCTCTTTTATATGACCATCCACTCTCTCATTCCTTCGAAACAGGAAGCCTAGGTACACAAACTCTTTTACCTCCTGTACCTCTTTTCCCTTCCACTTCTACTCCTCTTCCTTATCTCTTCCATCTCCTTTCCTAAACACCCTAACTTTTGACTTTTCCGCATTAACCTCTAACCTATTTTTTCCAAGTATCTTCTCAACCTTTTTATCATCTCCTTTAGAGATTCTTCGCTCATTGCTAGCAGCATTATGTTATCTGCATATGCAAGTGACCAAGTCCTGACTCCTTCTACCCTAACTCCTCTTACCACTCAGGCCGCTAGCTTACTTTCCATATCCGCGATTAAGATTTCAAAAAGCGTTGGGTAAAGTGGGCACACGTGCCTCAACCCCCTATCCATCCAGAATCAATCAGAGATTCCCTCCCCTCCTCTCGCCCTGTATTTTATCTACTCATATACCTCCGTCAATCTCTCAATCAGGGCCCTCTTCACTCCCCTCTCTCGCATTGACTCCCACAACCTCCCCATGTCCACAAAAGGGAACGCACCCTTTAGATCTACAAAAACACGTACACTTTGACACCCCTTTTGGTTAGTTCTCTATCCATCACGTGCTGCAGGATGTAAATATTCTCAATAGTACTCCTTTCCTCCATAAAGACCGACTGCGCCTTCGGAAATATTCCTTTCCCCTCAACATCCTTGCGCAGCCTATCTGCCAACACCATCGCGTATATTTTGTACGCAGTATTATGTTGCGCCATTCCTCTATGATTTTCCTGACCCTCCCTATCCCCTTTCTTATACAGTGGTACGATCAACCTCTCCCTCCACTCTCTTGGGAATCCTTCCCTTCCATACTTTTTCACTAACCCCTTCAGCCTCTGCCTTACCTCTTGTGTGCCGAACAGCCACGCTTCGTTCTCTCTATCTGCATCCCTCCTTCTTCTAATTCCCCATCTCTCTTTCGTGTATCTGACCCCTAAAATGAATCCTTAAAAAATTTTCTCCATTCTCTGCTCCCTATCTTCTCACTTATCCCCACCCTGCGTTTCCTTAATCCATTAATTATCTTCTACACGTTCCCTTCAGCCTAAACACATCTGAACTCTTCTTCCAGGTCTTTTTCCTTTTCCTGCTCTTTCTTTTTATACATCGCCCTAAACTCCTTCCTCATTTTTACGTACTCCTCCCTTTTCTGACTCCCGCTTCAAGCTTACGTTGCCCAACTGCTTCTGATAGTTCTCTATCCCTCCTCTCGTCCTTGCCACCCTTTTCCTTAACGACCGTTCTTCTCCATCATGCCTTTCGCCAGGCTCCCCTTGTGTCCATAAATTTAATGACTGATGGTCTGACTCCACCTTCCCTTTCACTGCGAATTTCTCTATCTCCTCCCACCCTTGTATATTCATAATCACATAGTCTATTACCGATACACGCCTTTTAATCACATACGTGTATTCTCACTCTTTGTCGCCTTTTACCATACCATTCGCCACCGCCCATCCTCTATCCTCCATCCAGTCTCGAAAAATCTCCTCCTCTTCATTCATTATCTCATCCTTCAATTTTCTTTCGAAGCTCTTCCGTTCCCGGTACTGGCCCCCTTCCCGCCCAATTCTCGCATTAAAGTCCACCTCCATTACCACCATACCGTCATCTCTCTACCATAGTAAGTTTTCCACCTTTCCTTTAATCATTTCTATTCCATCCCTACTGTACAGTCACAAACTTATGCCTCACCCCTCCTATCGTTACATCCCTCATTTGCATTCCCTCCCCTTCTTCCTGTCCCTCTCCATGAACTTCTCCCTCTAATCCATCCCTGACTCCTGTTATAATTTGCTCATTACCCTTTCTTTCTTCTTGACTTTCACTGCCTCCTGTAGCCTCCAGAAATCCTCATCTTTCTTCTTTGCCCGTGCTACGTTCCAGTACAGTGCCTTAAACACTCCTCCACCTTGCTTTACTCCCATTTCCCTACTTTCCCCGAAATAAGTTCCCCTACATTTCCTTCAACACCTTCTTCTTATGGTTCCATACCCACATTTTCTCGTCTATTCTTATTTTCTGTTACCCTTCCTTCGCTCCTCTCCTTCTTAGCCCTGTCATTTAGAATTCTCAGCCCATGCCTTTCCTTCCTCGGTAAATCTTGATCGATGTGAACTTTCTTATCCTTTATGTTATTTTTGTTACGCATTACCCCCCATTTTTCTTCCCAGCTCTCGAATTCCACCACCTTTCTTGCCCGCTCTTTAGCTTCAATCCCGTTATTACTATATTATTTCTCCTATCTGCCTTCTCTCTTCTCCCCATCCTCAACTCCATAGACCTTATCCTTTCCCTATCCGCTCTCACCTCCTTTTCATTCCTACGCTCGTCCACTTTTTCTTGTATCATACTCTCCACCTTCTCCCAAATATCTTGCTTCGCGCCCTTTCCCCTGTCAACTTTTTCCATTCCAGACCTGCCCCCCACCTTCTCCAGCCATTTTTCCGCACTTTTCTTTCACACCCTAATATCTTCTTCCATCTCATTTATTTTATCCTTTTTTTCCTTCCTTAGCGATACGAACTCCCTCTGAAATCCTTCTATTATCCCCCTCAGCTCTTTTACTTCCTTTTCCCATCTCTCATCTCTTACCTTCAGGTCCTCCATCATACTTTGCATCTGCTCTATAGCCCCACTTATGTCCTCCCTTAGCCCTCTGATATCGCCTATCAGTACCCCGATAGCCTCCTTCTCCGTCTGCCCTCCATTTTCAGGGGGTGGGGAGGGGCTGCGTGTCCGTAGCATTTTTCTAAAGGGACTCATAGCGCGCTTTTCTCCGGAATCTCTTTGCTTTCCTTTTCCTCTTCAAGAGATCCTCCCCCTCACTTGCACTGGGTGCTCTCTCCCTTGTCTGATCGCTTCCTTCGCTTCGATTCCTCCCTGTTCCTGACGCGCTACTCGAAACCGGGCCACGCCCAGCTGGCCATCGTGTTCTTCTGGAAATTTCTTTCCCGTCTAATTCACTACAAGAAATGCTTCATGCCCGAAAATTTCATTTACTCTGCCCTATTTCACCCTTTGCATCCCCTTCAGACACCCTTTTTCACCCCTAACATCCCCCAGAACTATGAGAACCACCCTTGTCCACCTAGAAGGCCCAAACTCCTGACCACTAAAATACTTCGCTCCCTTGCAAACC
>NC_046663.1:65708044-65713147 GCF_010883055.1 Belonocnema kinseyi | reverse complement strand
CGGGTGAATTTTTTACTGAAACAGGCAAATCGCTGAATAGGCGCGATGTCAGCAAGAAACTATCGATTTCGTGTTGCTTGAAACTTTCATTTAAACTTGGTTTAGCTCCACCGTAAGATCGATTTGACATATATTTCTTAAATAGGGACTTGCATGTTGGTGGCGGTAGGGAGAAAGTGTGCAAATACAGGCGGTGAGAGTTTTTTTACGAAGTTTGTGTGGAAGGTGTGAGTGGAGTGTGAGGGTGGAAGTCGAGGAGGTGAGTACGGTTGTGAGGGGAACACTGGGAAGATAAAAATTAATTTACATTGATGTGGGGGAGATTTGTCTAAATAGAGAAAGTGAGGTTAGGTTTGCAAGGGAGCGAAGTATTTTAGTGGTCAGGAGTTTGGGCCTTCTAGGTGGACAAGGGTGGTTCTCATAGTTCTGGGGGATGTCAGGGGTGAAAAAGGGTGTCTGAAGGGGATGCGACGGGTGAAAAGAGGGCAGAGTAACTGAAATTTTCGGGCATTAAGCATTTCTTGTAGTGAATTAGACGGGAAAGAAATTTCCAGAAGAACACGACGGCCAGCTGGGCGTGGCCCGGTTTCGAGTAGCGCGTCAGGAACAGGGAGGAATCGGAGCGAAGGAAGCGATCAGACAAGGAAGAGAGCACCCAGTGCAAGTAAGGGGGAGGATCTCTTGAAGAGGAAAAGGAAAGCAAAGAGAGTCCGAAGAAAAGCGCGCTAGTGAGTCCCTTTAAAAAAATGCTACGGACACGCAGCCCCTCCCCACCCCCTGAAAATGGAGGGGCAGACGGAGAAGGAGGCTATCGGGGTACTGATAGGCGATATAAGAGGGCTAAGGGAGGACATAAGGGGGGCTATAGAGCAGATGCAAAGTATGAGGGAGGACCTGAAGGTAAGAGACGAGAGATGGGAAAAGGAAGTAAAAGAGCTGAGGGGGATAATAGAAGAATTGCAGAGGGAGTTCGTGTCGCTAAGGAAGAAAAAAAAAGGATAAAATAAAGGGGATGGAAGAAGATATTAGGGTGTGGAAGAAAAGAGCGGAAAAATGGCTGGGGAGGGTGGGGGCAGGTCTGGAATGGAAAAAGTTGACAGGGGGAAGGGCGCGAAGCAAGATATTTGGGAGAAGGTGGAGAGTATGATTCAAGAGAAAGTGGACGAGCGTAGGAATGAAAAGGAGGTGAGAGCGGATGGGGAAAGGATAAGGTCTATGGAGTTGAGGATGGGGAGAAGAGAGAAGGCAGATAGGAGAAATAATATAGTAATAACGGGATTGAAGCTAAAGAGCGGGCAAGAAAGATGGTGGAATTTGAGAGCTGGGAAGAAAAATGGGGGGTAATGCGTAACAAAAATAGCATAAAGGATAAGAAAGTTCACATCGATCAAGATTTAACGAGGAAGGAAAGGCATGGGCAGAGAATTCTAAATGATAAGGCTAAGAAGGGGAGGAGCGAAGGGAAGGTAACAGAAAATAAAAATAGACGGGAAAATGTGGGTATGGAACTATAAGAAGAAGGTGTTGAAGGAACTGTAGGGGAACTCATTTCGGGAAAAGTAGGGAAATGGGAGTGAAGCAGGGTGGAGGAGTGTTTAAGGCGCTATACTGGAACGTAGTATGGGCAAAGAAGAAAGATGAGGATTTCTGGAGGCTACAGGAGGCAGTGAAAGTGAAGAAGAAGGGAGGGGTAATGAGCAAATTATAACAGGAGTCAGGGATGGATTAGAGGAAGAAGTTCATGGAGAGGGAGAGGGAGAAGGGGACGGAATGCAAATGAGGGATGTAACGATAGGAGGGGTGAGGTATAAGTTTGTGACTGTACAGTAGGGATGAAATAGAAATGATTAAAGAAAAGGTGGAAGACTTACTATGGTAGATAGATGACGGCATGGTGGTAATGGAGGTGGACTTTAATGCAAGAATTGGGCGGGAAGGGGGCCAGTACCGGGAACGGAAGAGCTTCGAAAGAAAATTGAAGGATGAGATAATGAATGAAGGGGAGGAGATTTTTCGAGACTGGATGGAGGATAGAGGGTGGGCGGTGGCAAATAATATGGTAAAAGGCGACAAAGAGTGAGAATACACGTATGTGATTAAGAGGCGTGTATCGGTGATAGACTATGTGATTATGAATATACAAGGGTGGAAGGAGATAGAGAAATTCGCAGTGAAAGGGAAGGTGGAGTCAGACCATCAGTCATTAAATTTATGGACACAAGGGGAGCCTGGCGAAAGGCATGATGGAGAAGAACGGTCGTTAAGGAGAAGGGTGGCAAGGACGAGAGGAGGGATAGAGACCTATCAGAAGCAGTTGGGCAACGTAAGCTTGAAACTTGAGGAACAGTGTTTAGGGCGATGCATAAAAAGAAAGAGCAGGAAAAGGAAAAAGACCTGGAAGAAGAGTTAAGATGTGTTAAGGCTGAAGGGAACGTGTAGAAGATAATTAATGGATTAAGGAAACGTAGGGTGGGGATAAGTGAGAAGATAGGGAGCAAAGAATGGAGAAAATTTTTTAAGGATTCATTTTAGGGGTCAGATACACGAAAGAGAGATGGGGGGTTAGAAGAAGGAGGGAAGCAGATAGAGAGAACAAAGCGTGGCTTTTCGGCACGCAAGAGGTAAGGCAGGGGCTGAAGGGGTTAGTGAAAAAGTATGGAGGGGAGGGATTCCCAAGAGGGTGGAGGGAGAGGTTGATCGTACCACTGTATAAGAAAGGGGATAAGGAGGGGCAGAAAAATTATAGAGGAAGGGCGCAACAGAATACAGCGTACAAAATATACGCGATGGTGTTGGCAGATAGGCTGCGCAAGGATGTTGAGGGGAAAGGAATATTTCCGAAGACGCAGGCGGTCTTTATGGAGGAAAGGAGTACTATTGAGAATATTTACATCCTGCAGCACGTGATGGATAGAGAACTAACCAAAAGGGGTGCCAAAGTGTACGCGTTTTTGTAGATCTAAAGGGCGCGTTCCCTTCTGTGGACATGGGGAGGTTGTGGGAGGCAGTGCGAGAGAGGGGAGTGAAGAGGGCCCTGATCGAGAGATTGAGGGAGGTATATGAGGAGATAAAATATAGGGTGAGAGGAGGGGAGGGCATCTCTGATTGATTCTGGATGGATAGGGGGTTGAGGCACGTGTGCCCACTTTACCCAACGCTTTTTGTAATTTTAATCGCGGATATGGAAAGTAAGCCAGCGGCCGGAGTGGCAGGAGGAGTTAGGGTAAAAGGAGTCAGGACTTGGTCACTTGCATATTCAGATAACATAGTGCTGCTAGCAATGAGCAAAGAATCTCTAAAGGAGATGATAAAAAGGTTGAGAAGATACTTGGAAAAAATAGGTTAGAGGTTAATGCGGACAAGTCAAAAGTTATGGTGTTTAGGAAAGGAGATGGAAGAGATAAGGAAGAGGAGTAGAAGTGGAAGGGAAAAGAGGTACAGAAGGTAAAAGAGTTTGTGTACCTTGGCTTCCTGTTTCGAAGGAATGAGAAAGTGGATGGTCATATAAACGAGAGGGTCAAAAGGGCAAATGTGGTGATGTGGCAGGTATGGGGCCTGGGGAAGCGGTTGTTCGCAAATGATTTTGTAAGGAGAATGAAATTGTTTGGTTCGCTAGTGATGAGTGTCTTATTTCACGGATTGGAAGTGTGGTGATGGAAGGGAAGAGAGGAGGTCAATAGAAGTAGAGATTATGTATGAAGTGAGAAGGATGCACGAGGAAGGAAGCAAGGTATATAAGTTGGTTCAAAAGAATGACATAAAGAGAAAGAAGGCAGAAGGAGAAGAGAGAATAAGAGAGTGAAGGTTTAACGGGAACTATGTGTGGATTATGCCAAGGGAGAGAGCGCTATATTTTAGTGAGAAAGGAGAGTATGTAAGTCAGGAACTCATAGCGAAATGAGGTGCGATTGCATGAAGGATTATAATAGGTTCTGGCTTTTCAGAGAGAAGAGAATTTGTGAACTGTGCAGGAAAGGGGATTAAAAAGTTGACCACTGGTTGGAGGAGTGTGAAGAGGTGGAAAGGAGTGGGATGAGCATGGAGGTATTATTGCATGAAAGGGGGGACAAAAGAGCACGAGCATGGGTGAAGGGGGTTTTGGGTGAGATATACAAAAGAGAAGGAAGGAGAAAGAGGAATGGAGAAGGAAAGATTGTAAATAGAAGAGGAAGTCGATCTAAAAAAACTGTAAATATTGGAAATAGTAATTAATTATTAGGTTTATGGCTAATACCAGTGGCAGCGTATTTACTTTAAGATCGTATTCAGATGATGACGCGTTTCGGTACAGATCTGCACCCTTATCAAATCGTAGTTGCACTTCTTAACAAAAGTTTGTTGGAGCTGGAAAAACACGATATTTTACAAATATCATTGTACACTATAGTTTTATAAAGTTCATGACATGATGTAGTGAAGAAATCTAACCTTTAAAGAGACAATATATATTTACCTGGTTCTGGAAACTGAAGATAGTTGAAATTATTTTATAAACGACAGTGTTATTTATAAATACATATTAAAATAATATGGTTTCTTAAAAAGTTTTTGAGTTTTTTTGTCAATATAAATTGGAGTAACTCTATAGCCCTAAAAATGTTTGAAAGTTTTTTGAAATTTATGACATTTCTGTAGATTATGTTTTTATTTATGTTAAAAATAATTGTGGATCATTATAAGAAGGTATTGTTTATAATCTCAGGAGTAAATTCTGGATTATTTAAAGTTGTTTAGTTGCATTTTAAGAAAGTAATTAAAGACAGAACGTGACACTTATGGTTAGTTAGTCTGTAAAAGCGAGCGGATTAGTTATAAGGTGCGGATGGATGGTATTTTGTAAGACATAGTTGTAAGAAAATTCTGTAAAAATTAAAGTGTAAGCAAGTTAATTTGTTAAGGCTAGCAGGCCGAAAAATAAACGTTTATGTATATATTTCTCAAATGCAAGCCTTTAGAATGTGTCTTTATAATTTCAAAATTTGTGGTTTTAATAATAGAGTTAGATTTTATGTTATATGAAAATATTTCTTAAATAGAAATTAGGAAAGAATATTCTTCAATAACCTTCTATGAAGTTTAAAAGAACATCGAATCTTTAAAATA
>NC_046663.1:65703307-65707944 GCF_010883055.1 Belonocnema kinseyi | reverse complement strand
CTACGGAAGCCTTTCTCCGAAATTTGACACTCACGTTCCCTAAACGTCATAAAAAATGGAGTGCCTGTTCCAATATTGGATACTTTCATCCAGACAAGTCCTTCTTTGTTAGTATCTCCACCGAAGTACGCAAATATGTACGTCTGTATGTTATTTCATGATCTAGTTATTCCCTCGATGAACAGAGTATCTACTCATAAAATTAAGAAATCAGATAGATGCGACGACTAAACGACGGGTCTCGCTCGGCTCGCTCAGCTGATGTGACGTCGGAATTCTTTGAAATTAGTCTTAACTGTTTACAGGTCTAAAGGCTAAACCATGAGGGCTAAAGCCAGCCTCATTACCTTCTTCTTTAGAGCCCAAAACTTGCTGCCTCAGGTCCAAGACCAAGTGGGGCTTGTCATTAGTACAAAATAAGAAGGGTTAGCCATACTTGTGTTTTGTTTTAAATTGAAGACCCTTAATGGCTCTTTTTAAGACACAATTATTGTAAAACTTTACGCATCAGCTTAATTTAAGGCAAAAATAAAAACAAGGCCATCATAAAATTAAGAATTTTTTTCTGTGAAGCTTCATAATTATTTAAGAGCTTAGAAACATATAAAATAGTAGTAAAAAGCTGTCGATTATTCCCAAAATAACATCAAACGCAGTCCAAGCATATATCGCAGCATGATCACTTTTTGTAAATTACCATTCCCGACAGTCATTATAATCAGCATTTAAATTTTCTTTTCTAACATTAGGATGATGCAATTACTAGAAGACTTCAGAACGTTCTCATTTCTCGTGAACCAACTTGGGAAAGGAAATATTCATTTAAAATTAAAATTATTTCTTAAAAAAAGGATAGGATGGTAGGAGCAGCCTACGGCATCAAACAATATGTTGAGTACCTATATTTAAATCATTTAAAGTGTTACTAAATATCTCTTCTCAGAAACGTTTGAGTATCATTCGTAATTATTATAATATTATATGAATACAATATGAGACAGCACGAATGTGTTTGTTTATGATCAGTCTTGCAGTGCTGTAAAAATAGACCCATGTCTTAAGGTAATGCTCATCAAAAAAACATTTTCCATGCTTCATTGGTGTATTTTCTAAACTATTATGTTAAAAATCAAAAAGATCAAAAGTCAATCCTATTCTTAAACTATCTCTCACATTTATGATGCAGTTAAAACGGCTAATTATGAATAAACAAAGTGCTCACACCAACAGATAATTTATTGACCAGACCATATTAAATTAATTTATAGTGAACTAAAAAGAATCACGTAATTATCACATAATTATGACTTACTGATTTCATTGATTTATTAATCTGAGTCCCAATTTGATAAATCTCATTAACGTCAAAGAATTTTTTTGAGCAATTTAACCGATGTATATCAGGTATTTCTTTGGTTGCAAATCTTTGCTCTAGTCAACGCATTTACAGATTGAGTCTTTACATTATGCACATACTGGCACATGCTGGCACATGCGGAATTTTGATTTTGTACTAAGCAGCGTAGTCGACCACTTTTGCCAGACCAAAAATCTGCAAAGTATTTTGCTTATATTCTTCCCTTGCATTTCGTGAGTTATTTTACTTGTCTTACACATTTCCGGCACAATTTTCTAAATATTCAGAATTTTAAACATTAATTTTTCCTTATAAATAACTAAAAAGTATAATTTTAATCATTATACTCAGACATTATAGTCACAGTGTGACCTTTATGGACAGTTCCTCTAACACGTATAACATTCTAGTAATGCAGAGGTTCAATCACTCTGTTCTATATGAGTTGCATTGCAAAATTTCATAAATGTTATATATCCTCAGAGTAAGAGCGTTACAGAACAGTGTGACCTTCTTCTTATGTAACACTTAGAAGACATGTCCGCTGGGTATAAACGGATACGTGCACAGTTGGGAATATCCTATATTTTCACGCGGACTTATTAAGCATCTCATCTTATTAATTGCGTCGTGAGCAGTTGGGATGGTACTATCTGTGCACGTCAACTTGTAAGCTGAAAATCTGATTTTATTAATTGAGATGTGCACAGATATACCGCCAGCACTGGAATTGTACAATTTGGAGTGTCTCATATATGTCGGAATGGACATTTAACTATTGACTAATCCTGAAAAGATTTTTCTCATTTAGAGAGGTATTCTTGATGGCGTATCACATCTTCAAATAGATATACCAACTCGAATAACCGATTTATGAGATCAGATTTTAATCCAAGCGAACCTGAATCTTATATCTCATATTATGATATTAATAACACAGCCACACAACAAAAAAAGTGTGCGGATCTGGTAACAAGACACACGTATTCCTTTGGATTTTGGGGCGCTACAATCACATTCGGTATCAAAAATCACCCATCACGTCATGGTTGAACCATAACCTCAAACAATGAAGAAAAATCATCCACTGAGGCAAATAAATTTTAATATAATGCCAGTGATGCAAATTTTCACTTCAAAAACATGTCGACAACTGTGAAAGATCAACCCCTGCCTGATATCAACTTATTTAACATAACGTTACCCCACAGAACCTGACCACACCTAACCTGAATTAACAGAAATTTATTGAACTACACGTAAAGCTTTGGAAGCATATTTTCCCAGTAGCAAATGTGTCCTACATCGAATGGATTAACTCGAGCCTGACTTAGAAATAAGACTAACCTAGCCTAACCTAACCTAACTTAACGAAACACAATTAAACTGATTGTGTTGTCTCGTTGTGTTTGCGGTACCGTTTCATTCATCTTCGGTTTAACCTACATAGAGGTTTAACCTATCCTAACCTAACAAAACCTGACCTAACCTAAACGATTACGCTGGCAACCCTGTTCTTGCGTACTTTCATATTTTGACATTAATAGCAGTAAATGTCTGGAGTTTCGTAACCGCTTGTTGCTAACATTATTCGCCTGTGTCTGTAACCAGGGCACCTCCACGTAGTGACGGTGGGCAACGGATCCACATTGGCTGAGTCCCTGGGTAAACGGCGTTCATGCCGTCATGGCAGACACAGGTAAAAAGTGTATTACGATGCAGGGAAAACCCCCAGTATCGGCGTCTCGTCAGGGTGGAAAAGCGGGCACTCCGACGTCGTCATCATGCAACCGTAGCTCTTCATCAATGGATCACTTGGTTGGTGTCGAGTTTCATGCTACAAGGAAAAAAACGGCGAGCATTTCTCAATCGCATGCCTGCAAAAATAGCTCAGATTCATTCTGTTACATTTGCAGTAAATATGAAGTGAGCAGTTTGCGAAAATCAATCGACGTGAAAGTGAAAAGTCTTTACGGAAAGTGTTTTGACCGTAAATTGCTGCAAAAAGAAACAAAACGGGTTCCTCACGTCATTTGCAATTCCTGCAGACTTATGTTGTATCATCAAAGAGCAACGGAACACTTAAGTTAAGTTGTGTTGCGTTAAGCAAAATTTCGTTAGGTTCTGTTAAGTTAGATTCATTTGTAGGTTAAGATCGAGTTAACCTATTAAATATAGCACATATTTAAGACTGAGAACCGTACGCTTACATAGCTACACGTGTGGTTGCATTTAATTCGGCTAGGTTAGGTTAGGTCAGATTTTGTTAGGTTAGGATAGGTTAAACCTCTATGTAGGTTAAGCCGAAGGTGAACGAAACGGTACCGCAAACACAACGGGACAAGACAATGAGTTGAATTGTGTGACGTGAAGTTAAGTTAGGTTAGGTTAGATAAGGTTAGGTTTTTTTTAGGTTAGGATAGGTTTCACCTCTTTGCAGGTTAAGCCCAAGCTGATTCAAACGGTACCGCAAGCACAGCGGGACAACACAATCAGTTTAATTGTATTTCGTGAGGATATAAGCCCAGCTTGAATAACCCAGCTTGATGTTCACATTGTTCTAGAACTCATTCGAGACATGTCTGAAATTTTATGGCATTGTTGAAATTCGATGAAAACTTGACCCAGTGACAGAGTCATATTATACAAAAGTATTTCTCATTATAAAATCTACTATTTTACCACTAGTTTAATAATAGCGTTCAAATAATCTTTCAATTGTCGCTGCACTCTTCGCAAAATTTATTAATATTCTTACACATTCTGTGTACTAGAGACATAAATTTAACAGTCTCTCTGGTAACTTTTGTTTTCGTTGAAAATTTAATCATGTGGTTGAAATTTTGTTTCTTTTGGGGAACGATAATCCTCTTGTTTCGAAATTTAAAAACTTGTTTGAAAACTCATGTACTGTGTTGATGATTAATCTTTTTTTGACATAAAGTCAATCTTTTTTATTAGAAATGCAAAATTTTGGTGGAAAAATTATCTGTTTTACTTGCAAGTAAAACTGGATTGTTGATACTGCGTCTCTTTTTATTCAAATCGACTTTTTTAAATTAAAACTTGTTTATCTTTTTAATTAAAATAACAACTACGTTTTTCGTAGAAAATTAATATTTTTGGACAATCATTAATTTTTTTAAACTGGAAATTTAACTAATTTAGTTTTCGTAGCTAATGTATCTGCTTTAGTTCAAACTTCAACTATTTGGTTACAAATTGATGTATTTTATTAAGAATTCGTCTTTTTTGGTAGAAAATTAATCTTTTCAGTTGA
>NC_046663.1:65701827-65703207 GCF_010883055.1 Belonocnema kinseyi | reverse complement strand
CGCTATATTCCGTTTAAATGTCCCCTGCAAAATAATGAAAAAGCCGCCAGTTGAAATCCGTCCAGCTTCGAGACCGAATCCAGCGCTGAACAATAGAAAAGGAGCGCCCAGGGATCAAGCAGGCTGCGATACTCTTCTTAAGCTAGTAATTTTTCTCCCACATCCATACTTTTTGAGAAAAAAATTTGCAAAGTTTTTAGGAATGCAATTTTTCCCGTTTTCTACGCTAGGTCAGAAGTAGCCCATACACTTATTTTTTAATCCGAGTCCACGTCACATATTCCTAACGTGTATAATAGCATTAAAAAATATTTCCAGTTAGTTTAAACAAATAGCTTTCGAATTGAACGACTTGAAAGTTCAAGGTTTTCCGAGCCATTTAGCTATTTAGCAACGGTGGCCGAGGAGGATCCTAAGGCGCGAGTGACGCGGCGCTACACACTCAGTCAGTGCCCAGCCACAGATAAAATTACCAATTTACAGCGCTGCTGCCACCTCTACTTCAGAAGCACATATGATCGAACCGAGAACTATGCAATCACCCAAGACATCGTAAATTATTAGCATTCGTGGTGAACCACCTGTCGCTGAAAAAATTCCAGACATACAAATTAATATTACTCCAACTAGTGTCCCCTTTAAAAATACTTCCTCTTAGGGTATTAAAGTATAAATCTTGTGGATCTACTAAAAAGAGCTACAACCTTAACCACTCATATTATGGGGGGATATACATTATTGTTTATTGTGCAAGGAATTATTCAAACAAACAAAAAAACTAAGAAAAATAAAGCACGCGGCCCTGATTCAAATTCTAATTTAATCCTAAAAAGATTCTAGTCTTGTCTATAACTGTACTTGCACTTATTTTCAATGCATTTATTCAACTAAGCTACTTTCCTGAAATTTGGAGAATAGTTCGCATTCTAGTTTTTTATAAAATAGATAAGAATCCATATCATCCAACCAGCTACAGGCCCACTAGTCTTCTTAACGTAATGAGCAAATTGTTTAAAAAAATTATACTCACTCTAGTCAAGTATCACCTCAAGGAAAACAGTATCTTTACACCGCAACAAACAGATTTTAGAAAAGGCTACTCTACGCAGCACATCCTGCGCAAGGTTACCGAAGCCATTAGCATAAATTTCAATCGAAGAAAACACGCTGCATCTGTGTTTCTCGATGTAGAAAAAGCTTTTGATAGTATCTCCCATGTAGGACTGTTTAGAAAATTAACAAATTAAAATTTTCTAAGATGGCTTATCCTTTTTATACGCTGTTATCTTTCCAACAGAAAATTCTTAGTCAACATTCGAGCGGGTGTGCTCAAGGCAGCATTTTAGGCCCGGTGTTCTTTATTACCTATGCAAACGAAAT
>NC_046663.1:65700711-65701727 GCF_010883055.1 Belonocnema kinseyi | reverse complement strand
TGCTTTCAATTAAGACAATTTTCAAGTTTACCTACTAAATCTTTAATGGAGTTTTTCCATTCTGTCAGCTCGTTAAATATTTTGGGTGGCTCTATTTTAGCTCTATTTTAGCTGGATTCTTATCTATTTTATAAAAAACTAGAATGCGAACTATTCTCCAAATTTCAGGAAAGTAGCTTAGTTGAATAAATGCATTGAAAATAAGTGCAAGTACAGTTATAGACAAGACTAGAATCTTTTTAGGATTAAATTAGAATTTGAATCAGGGCCGCGTGCTTTATTTTTCTTAGTTTTTTTGTTTGTTTGAATCATTCCTTGCACAATAAACAATAATGTTTATCCCCCCATAATATGAGTGGTTAAGGTTGTAGCTCTTTTTAGGAGATTCACAAGATTTATACTTTAATACCCTAAGAGGAAGTATTTTTAAAGGGGACACTAGTTGGAGTAATATTAATTTGTAGGTCTGGAATTTTTTCAGCGACAGGTGGTTCACCACGAGTGCTAATAATTTACGATGTTTTGGGTGGTTGCATAGTTCTCGGTTCGATCATATGTGCTTCTGAAGTAGAGGTGGCAGCAGCGCTGTAAATTGGTAATTTTATCTGTGGCTGGGCACTGACTGAGTGTGTAGCGCCGCGTCACTCGCGCCTTAGGATCCTCCTCGGCCACCGTTGCTAAATAGCTAAATGGCTCGAAAAACCTTGAACTTTCATGTCGTTCAATTCGAAAGCTATTTGTTTAAACCAACTAGAAATATTTTTTAATGCTATTATACACGTTAGGAATATGTGAGGTGGACTCGGATTAAAAAATAAGTGTATGGGCTACTTCTGACCTAGCGTAAAAAACGGGAAAAATTGCATTCCTAAAAACTTTGCGAATTTTTTTCTCAAAAAGTATGGGTGTGGGAGAAAAATTACTAGCTTAAGAAGATCTGAGAGTATCGCAGCCTGCTTGATCCCTGGGCGCCCCTTTTCTATTGTTCAGCGCTGGATTCGGTCTCGAAGCTGGAC
>NC_046663.1:65697162-65700611 GCF_010883055.1 Belonocnema kinseyi | reverse complement strand
CTAATAACTTGTCTAAACACTCTGTATAAGTTCTTTACAGCTATCCTAAACGACCGGTATGTTGTGCTGCCAAGAGAATCTGCTAAATAACAGGTGCGTCTGAAAAAACGCAATAGTTCACCAGCCCTGTCTGTTCATGGGCTGGATTGACTACCAAAAAGCTTTCGACTTACCCTCTCCTAAACTTATAATTTGACTGTTGGAAAACTGGAAGGTTCACCTACCCATGGTGATATGAAGAGAGAGACTTATTCTTCTTTGGAAAAGTAGTTTCACTATCCCGTCTGGAAATAACAACATGAGCACAATGCTCTCATACATTACACTTGTGCCACTGTCTTTGGCGCTACGCAATGATCTTGCGTACCACTGCAGCGAAACAATCATCACGAGCATAAGGCCACTTATGTGTTTTATATGGATGAACTGAAGATTTATGTATCTATTTTTATATTCTGAAATTTATGTATTATTTTTGTTTTATGAATTTTTGCTCATTTTTACGTATTTTAATTGTTGCGATAGTCATTTTTCCGTAAAAATAAGATTCTTCATGGGAATTTTCTTTGAATTTTTTATTTTTCATATGTCGCGAATAGGATTAAATAATTTAAACTTAAGATTTAAATTGCACAGATAGATGTCTGTAAATGCGTATAATTAAATATTTTTTCTCGTTTGCAAACAACTGTATTTCCGCGAATCAAATCTGCAAAGTCACTTTAGAAATCTGCTTCAATCCTTGGTATAAGAAAGGAAAAATAACCAATGCAATATTTCGCGGAACGATTAATCGTTCTTAAGATAGTTATATAAATAAGCACTGTTGTCAATGTTCGGTTGATCAAAGCGCTGTCCGAAATCAGATATTGCCGCAAAGATCTTTCGATATCTGTTACCAAAAACCAAACGGCTAAACTCAGTCACTTTGTGAGACGTGAGGAAGAAATTCGAAATAAACTTTACTTCGAAAATGACGTTATCTTATAATACTTTTATGTTCCGAAGCTTATTGTTGAATATTTACAATCTTAGTTAAAAGTTCCAGTGTAAAAGGTACCAGGAAAAGATTTTTACAAAATTATATTTTGAGATATAGTTTGAATTTAAATAGGTTGATTCACCAAAAAACAGACGGTTTAAAACTTTAGCCATCAAATATTCTTGCGCATCGAGCCTCCCTACATATGGAAAAATTCATATGTTGGCAGTCAAATTTTACGTGCTCAGTATCACTGAGGCCGTGATTTGCCCGAGGACCTCGAAAAGGTGACCCTCAAAAAAGGGTAAAATGCATATTCACGTGCACGGACATATTATTAATACGCATCCTCATCACCGTATCTGTCTCTTACGCTCCTTTCTTTCTTACTCTCCCTCCCACCCTCCATCACTCGCGCTCTCTCTCTCCCTCTTACTCTCTTTTTGATTTTCTCTTTCTGTCACATATCTTCACCCTTTTTCTTATTTTCCACTTTGACGATTCTCTTAAACCCTCCCACTTACACGAATTCTCCTTTCTGCTGTCCGTGGCCGTGTGACTGAGAGGCAACGTAATACGAGAATACGATTTGATTATAGGGGGTGAAGAAAGGGAAATAAGGGGGATTTGAAAGAATGGCGGGGTCGTAGTCAATAAAAGAGCTGATCAGCTCATTATCGAGACCTTTTTTTCTTATCCTGGTAGCTTAAGAGGTACGTTGCGTGACTATTTTGCATTTTCGCTTTCAAATCGATTACCTTTTTGATTCTACAAAATGTTTATAGCTGCGTTTAATTTTTTGTAATTTTAATTTAGATCAGTTCTACTTTTCTATTCTAAATTCAGTCTAATTTATTTCGGATTAAAGCAAATTTAATTTTCCGCAAAAGCAAAAAATTTATTTATATTCCAAATAATAACTTTTTCCAATTCTAAATTATACACCGTAGGATCGTACCCCCCTAGTTGGGTGCTAGATGAAATGTTAACGGCTTCTTAACGTCTTCTTTCTTACTTCCTTCTCGCAAATAAGGGGAAAACCTCCTAGTGAGGGAAGTACTGATTTTACTGGATTCTAATTAAGAAATTATCTATTTACTCTGAACAGCAACTACGAGATTATTGCAAAGGCAAGCTTATTCTCACGAGAACGTTCTCGGAAATTCACAAGGTTTAATAGGAAAGGCGCCGTGATTTCCACGAATTCACGACCTCTTTCCGAAAAGCTCAACGGCAAGTTTATTTAAGTATTCGTAGCTGACGGACGCGAAGGTATCAGGCTCCGTTTACAAAAACAAATATTGCGTCAATCGGGCTGTTCGTGATTTCAATTTTAGTACTTCAAACTTCCCAAACTTACTAGAGCTAAATTAACGTGCTTATAAACTCAAGAAGAAAACTATGCAGTTTACATGGAAAATTACATTTCCTCACACAGGTGGTATGTTTGTCCCTACAATGATTTTTTTCACAATTTATAATTTCTCTTTCTCATTGGTTGATCCAATAATTTATGATCAAATGAAATGATTTACTGACCGAAACCATAATCACTTGGATTTAGAATATAGATTTTTACATTTTGTTGGACGGGCGAAGCCTTCCAGCTACGCACTTGCAATCATTGATCTCCCCGAATAATTATCGGACTGGTAGAAGTTGCTGTGCGTTACCCGTTCAGGAATTATTACACAATCTGAGAGAAATTTGACATGACTGGAATTTAAAGTGACGTTTATTATGTACGGGAAAAAGTCCGCAAGCGGGTAAAAACCACAAAATGTATTGATTTATTTAATGAATTAAAATAAAGAAGAGGAGGAGAAACGGTAGAGGGGTCGAAAAAAAATTATGTTGCAGGTCGGTCAGGAGTGTCAAGGCCAATTCAACCTGGGTGACTTACATCATGAGCAAGTCTTATGGTATCGCGTATTTGCGACGAGAATCAAAACTATACTTCCCTGAAGAGAGAATACGTTGAAAGGGTGATAATGATGTAGATTCGTACAATTTATTTGTAGTGTCTTTGATATACTCTAAAATGTAAGATATTTAAAATTCTTTGTGAAAGACAGAGTTCTTAGTATATCTAGGGAATTTTATGATGCGTCTGAGAAATATATTTTGAATGATCTGAATGTGATTAATATTACTTTTCGACGCGCCTCTCCATATTGCACATGCATGAGTTATGATTGGTCGGATAAACATTTTGTAGATTAGGATTCCATATACAGGTTTTAGTATCGAGTGTTTATGAATAATAGGATTGAGACGTGACATGACCCCGAGGGGTTTTCCCTTAGTTTCCTGTATATGCTGCTTTCAATTAAGAGAATTTTCAAGTTTACCTACTAAATCTTTTATGGAGTTTTTCCATTCTGTCAGCTCGTTAAATATTTTGGGTGGCTCTATTTTAGCTGGCCTCCTGACTGAGAAAAGAATTGATTCAGACTTTGCTACGTTT
>NC_046663.1:65685718-65697062 GCF_010883055.1 Belonocnema kinseyi | reverse complement strand
ATTTCGTTTGCATAGGTAATAAAGAACACCGGGCCTAAAATGCTGCCTTGAGCACACCCGCTCGAATGTTGACTAAGAATTTTCTGTTGGAAAGATAACAGCTTATAAAATGGATAAGCCATCTTAGAAAATTTCAATTTTTTAATTTTCTAAGCAGTCCTACATGGGAGATACTATCAAATGCTTTTTCTACATCGAGAAACACAGATCCAGCGTGTTTTCTTCGATTGAAATTTATGCTAATGGCTTCGGTAACCTTGCGCAGGATGTGCTGCGTAGAGTAGCCTTGTCTAAAATCGGTTTGTTGCGGTTTAAAGATACTGTTTTCCTTGAGGTGATACTTGACTAGAGTGAGTATTATTTTTTTAAACAATTTGCTCATTACGTTAAGAAGACTAGTGGGCCTGTAGCTGGTTTGATGATATGAATTCTTATCTATTTTATAAAAAACTAGAATGCGAACTATGCTCCAAATTTCAGGAAAGTAGCTTAGTTGAATAAATGCATTGAAGATAAGTGCGAGTACAGTTATAGACGAGACTAGTATCTTTTTTAGGATTAAATTTGAATTTGAATTAGGGCCGCGTGCTTTATTTTTCTTAGTTTTTTTGTTTGTTTGAATAATTCCTTGCACAATAAACAATAATGTTTATCCCCCCATAATATGAGTGGTTAAGGTTGTAGCTCTTTTTAGTAGATTCACAAGATTTATACTTTAATACCCTAAGAGGAAGTATTTTTAAAGGGGACACTAGTTGGAGTAATATTAATTTGTATGTCTGGAATTTTTTCAGCGACAGGTGGTTCACCACGAATGCTAATAATTTACGATGTCTTGGGTGATTGCATAGTTCTCGGTTCGATCATATGTGCTTCTGAAGTAGAGGTGGCAGCAGCGCTGTAAATTGGTAATTTTATCTGTGGCTGGGCACTGACTGAGAGTGTAGCACCGCGTCACTCGCGCCTTAGGATCCTCCTTGGCCACCGTTGCTAAATGGCTAAATGGCTTGGAAAACCTTGAACTTTCAAGTCGTTCAACTCGAAAGCTATTTGTTTAAGCTAACTGGAAATATTTTTTAATGCTAATATACACGTTAGGAATATGTGACGTGGACTCGGATTAAAAAAATAAGTGTATGGGCTACTTCTGACCGAGCGTAAAAAAACGGGAAAAATTGCATTCCTAAAAACTTTGCAAATTTTTTTCTCAAAAAGTATGGGTGTGGGAAAAAAATTACTAGCTTAAGAAGATCTGAGAGTATCGCAGCCTGCTTGATCCCTGGGCGCCCCTTTTCTATTGTTCAGCGCTGGATTCGGTCTCGAAGCTGGACGGATCTCAACTGGCGGCTTTTGCATTATTTTGCAGGGGAAATTTAAACGGAATATAGCGTATGAACTCTGTTGCGCCCTACCATGGAGGTCGAGTCATTTTGTCACTCAAAGTATGGAGAAACTGAAATTTTGTACATAACAATTTCTTACGCTTTGATAACTGATTACAACACTAATTACAAAGTTCATAATAACCATTGTTGTAAACAATTCTTTTAGCAACAAGATTACTCTTGTAACAGAAGGCTCCGGTTGAGAGCCATAGCGCTTCGAGATCCAGGCCAGCGCTGAACAATAGAAAAAGGTCGCCGAGGGACCAAGCAGGCTGCAGTACCAAAAAGTTGAATAAAAAAAAATATATTAATTTTCTACCAAAATAGAAGAGTTTTGCACAAATTACATCAATTTTCACCCCAAAAGTTGAAATGAAAAACTGCGAATGACCAATCAGTTGAATCCTTTACCAAACTGTAAAATTTTCAAGCCATATTGACGAATTTTCACTGCAAAAGTATAAATTTTTAACTGAGAAAGAACGGTTAATATTTTAAATATGAAGACTTTTTCTCCAAACCGAAAAAGTTAAATTTTCAACTGAAAAGATTAATTTTCTACCAAAAAAAGACGAATTCTTAATAAAATACATCAATTTGTAACCAAATAGTTTATGTTTGAACTAAGGCAGATACATTAGCTACCAAAACTAAATTAGTTAAATTTCCAGTTTAAAAAAATTAATGATCGTCCAAAAATATTAATTTTCTACTAAAAACGTAGTTGTTATTTTAATTAAAAAGATAAACAAGTTTTAATTTAAAAAAGTCGATTTGAATATAAAAAGAGACGCAGTATCAACAATCCAGTTTTACTTGCAAGTAAAACAGATAATTTTTCCACCAAAATTTTGCACTTCTAACAAAAAAGATTGACTTTATGTCAAAAAAGATTAATCATCAACACAGTACATGAGTTTTCAACCAAGTTTTTAAATTTCGAAAGAAGAGGATTATCGTACCCCAAAAGAAACAAAATTTCAACCACATGATTAAATTTTCAACGAAAACAAAATCATTTTCTACCTGCACTTCTATAGTTATCAATGTGGCGCACATCTGCCGGAGGAAACTCAAGCCCCCAAGACAAGGCCTTGCTTTACAAGGCCTTAAATTTGGCTGCCTTGCTTTGCCTCGAAACGTGAGGCCTCGCGCTATCCTTCCTTGCTTTCCTTGACTTTTTCCTTGCCATTCCTCGTCTCGAATGGCAACACTAACTATTTGGTTAGAAGAGGGGGTGGAGTGGGAGTGAGATTGCGTAAATTTATCAAATCTGATTTATGATATTTACTGTACCGTTCAGTTACCAGAAAGACTGTTAAATTTATGTCTCTAGTACACAGAATGTGTAAGAATATTAATAAATTTTGCGAAGAGTGCAGCAACAATAGAAAGATTATTTGAACGCTATTATTAAACTAGTGGTAAAATAGTAGATTTTATAATGAGAAATACTTTTGTATAATATGACTCTGTCACTGGGTCAAGTTTTCATCGAATTTCAACAATGCCATAAAATTTCAGAATGTCTCGAATGAGTTCTAGAACAATGTAAACATCAAGCTGGGTTATTCAAGCTGGGCTTATATCCTCCATCTGCTCCTCATCTTCTTCCTCCTCAGCCTCCTCCTCAACCTCATCCTCATCTTCCCAATGTAAAGAGTTGGACAAGGAGGAGGAGAAGATTGAGGAAGTGGACGAAGAAAAGGAAGTGGTTGCGGAAGGTGTGGAGTTTAAGGTGAGGAGGGGGAGGAGAGTATAAACTCAGCTTTCATGAACGAACTGAGAAATACTCTTGCTCAGCCTCAGAAGTCTAAAGATAAAATGGAACCGCTGGCAAAGAAGCAAAAAATAGATGCTAAAAAAGAATTTGGTCAATATGACAGTTCTTTATCCGTAATAATAAAATATGATGTTGATGATGAGGATATTAGGAATTATAATAATGATGATGACGATCAGGAGGATGATGATGCTTATCAGAATGAAGATGATGCTGAAAGTGAATTTTCCTCGAAATATAAAATAAAAGCAAAAACAGAAGGCAAAATGTTAGATTACTGGAAAGATCCCAATGATTTTACAGATCGATTGCGCTTCCTTTTACAAGATCAATTAGTAGGGAACGCACAGAATGCACACGAAATTATTTCAATTGCTAATGAAATGTAAGAGAAATTTAAAATATTAAATAATATTTTTAGTATAGCAAATAGCTAACGTACTTAAATTAACATTCTGAAACTATTTGTTCAAGAATTCTTTCTAGTTTTTCGTTTTTAGATTAATTTATAGAAATAAAAAATTTTTTTCTATATATTTAATTTACTTATTTTAAGTATATAATGCATGGGGATATTACTTCTGCTGGGTCAGGTTGCATCTGGCAGCTAAATCAGTTTGAGAGAATGTTCTGCATCAAACTTTTTTCAGTTAAAATTTAAGCAAATGATTTTTCATTTAAAGCAATTCATTTGAAAGTGTGATTTTTCAGTTTCTGTTCAATGAAAACGCCATTGTTTCTTCTTCTTTCTTCTTTATTTTCAACTATTAGGTTTACAATGTATATATTTTATAATATAGAAAAATATTTCACTGCATACAATACATACTGATTAAAAACTCATTCCCTGCTTATATGAAATTCGTATCACTCATACGCACAACATACTTTAATCACTTCACTGACTATTTCTACTGTTTTTTTCTTCATTTTAATAATAATGCTAATAATAATAAAAGAGGATCGATAGCTTTTGGTAAGACGCTCGTACTTCACCTCAGAGGTCCAGTGTACGAAACCCTGAGCCGGTACCTCTGAAAATTTGTCTATGAACCTTTACCGAGATTCTGGTGGTTCGAATCATACCTTAAGCCGTAGGTCCCCCTATCGCTTACTTAACTGCAAACCAGTGCGTCAATGATGGGGTAAAAGACCAGGCTTTGTTCCATATGTCGAGACATTCTGCTTTCATCAGATCACTTGATTGCATTATGAAAATGTGTTCGTGACAGATGATATAAACCGGGACAGCCTCATGCAAAAAATATTCTAAAAATATAAAAATCTAACTTTAACCAAAAATGTCGTCGACGAGTTGGTCACTAACCATCCTAAGCCTGTAAAATTTTAATTTTGATAATAATAATAATCTCTAATCTTGATTTTATATAAAAATACTATAAACATGAGAATAATTCGTCATGCCAGATTAGTGAAATTTTTTTTTGTTTTATTGTGTGAACTTCGTGTTTTTTACTACGGATCAAATTTTTTTACGCTGTTAAATTTTTATGTTTGTACAGACACTTTTTATAATCATTCAATTTAATTTTTATCAACGTAGACCACTTTACATATTTAGCTTTCTTTTTTCAGACTTTTCATTTAAATTTAGTATACATTTGATTTAGCGCTCAATCCAATAAATTCTGCTATAATTTTTCCACTACACGAATCTTTCATTAGTTCTAATACTTTTTCATTTTTAACGGGTCTGGTAACAAGACACACGTATTCCTATGGATTTTGGGGCGCTGAATTCAAATTCGGTATCAAAAATCACCCATCACGTCATGGTTGAACCATAACCTCAAAAAATGAAGAAAAATCATGTACCGAGGTAAATAAATTTCAAAATAATGCCAGTGATGAAAAATTTCACTTCAAAAACATGTCGACAGCTGTAAAGGATCAACCCTTGCCTGATATCAACTTATTTAACATAACTTTACCCAACAGAACTTGACCTCACCTAACCTGAATTAACAGAAATTTATTGAACTACACGTAAAGCTCTGGAAGCATATTTTCCCAGTAACAAATGTGTGCTACATATGAATGGGTCAACTCGAGCCTGACTTAGAAATAAAACTAACCTAGCCTAACCTAACCTAACCTCACGAAACACAATTAAACTGATTGTGTTGTCCCGCTGTGTTTGCGGTACCGTTTCATTCACCTTGGGCTTAATCTACATAGAGGTTTAACCTATCCTAACCTAACAAAATCTGACCTAACCTAACCTAGCCGAATGAAATTCAACCACACGTGTAGCTATTTAAGCGTACGGTTCTCAGTCTTAAATGTGTGCTATATTTAATAGGTTAACTCGATCTTAACCTACAGATGAATCTAACTTAACAGTACCTAACGAAATTTTGCTTAACGCAACACAACTTAACTTAAGTGTTCCGTTGCTTTTTGATGACCGTTGAGTGAGCTATAAGGATAGGAGCGTACGCATTCCTGTTATGCAGTTAAACAGCCTTAATGCTGCGTTTTGACGAATAAATGAAAAGTCGCCATCCTTCGTCTCTTTACACATTTTTCTTCAAGTCCCCAGTCGCGATAGAATGAAACTTTTGTCTTTGGCTCTAGAAGATTTCTTCTTTTTAGAAATGAAGCCGCAAATTCAGCGCCGTCTTTCGGTAATCCAAAATCTCTAATAAAATCATTCAGTTCTAGTCGCGAAACTAATATTGGAACCTTCAATGTCATTTTATGCATGCCATATTCGTCATATTTTTCGTTATTTTCATCGGAATCATCTGAACTATTTTCTATTCCATCACTGGTTTCACTACCGTCTCCATGACTTTGACTTTGAACTTCCATTCTATCATCTTCTAAAGCGCTTAAATCAGTTTGGCGTGCATTTTTATTGATTTAATATGCTCTTGTGACTTTGCACACATTAATGTACAAAATGTTATTTTTATTTTTGGCGTTGAACCCTTTGACGGAATTCATGCAAAAGTAGCAGTCCTTGGCAATAACGGTTTTTTTCCATGTGGTTGGTGTAGAGTACTTGCGGTACTTTTCGTTGTTTGAATTTTTTAGACGATACAACATAAGTCTGCAGGAATTGCAAATGACGTGAGGAACCCGTTTTGTTTCTTTTTGCAGCAATTTACGGTCAAAACACTTTTCGTAAAGACTTTTCACTTCCTCGTCGATTGATTTTCGCAAACTGCTCACTTTATATTTACTGCAAATGTAACAGAATGAATCTGAGCTATTTTTGCAGGCATGCGATTGAGAAATGCTCGCGGTTTTTTTCCTTGTAGCATGAAACTCGACACCAACCAAGTGATCTATTGATGAAGAGCTACGGTTGCATGATGACGACGTCGGAGTGCCCGCTTTCCCACCCTGACGAGACGCCGATACTGGGGGTTTTCCCTGCATCGTAATACACTTTTTACCTGTGTCTGCCATGACGGCATGAACGCCGTTTACCCAGGGACTCAGCCAATGTGGATCCATTGCCCACCGTCACCACGTGGAGGTGCCCTGGTTACAGACACAGGCAAATAATGCTAGCAACAAGCGGTTACGAAACTCCAGACATTTACTGCTATTAATGTCAAAATATGAAAGTACGCAAGAACAAGGTTGCCAGTGTAATCGTTTAGGTTAGGTCAGGTTTTGTTAGGTTAGGATAGGTTAAACCTCTATGTAGGTTAAACCGAAGTTGAATGAAACGGTACCGCAAACACAACGAGACAACACAATCAGTTTAATTGTGTTTCGTTAAGTTAGGTTAGGTTAGATTTATTTCTAGGTTAGGCTCGAGTTAAGCCATTCGATGTAGGACACATTTGCTACTGGGAAAATATGCTTCCAAAGCTTTACGTGTAGTTCAATAAATTTCTGTTAATTCAGGTTAGGTGAGGTCAGGTTCTGTGGGGTAAAGTTATGTTAAATAAGTTGATAACAGGCAGGGGTTGATCTTTCACAGTTGTCGACATGTTTTTGAAGTGAAAATTTGCATCACTGGCATTATTTTGAAATTTATTTGCCTCAGTGCATGATTTTTCGTCATTTTTTGAGGTTATGGCTCAACCATGACGTAATGGGTGATTTTTGATACCGAATGTGATTGCAGCGCCCCAAAATCCAAAGGAATACGTGTGTCTTGTTACCAGATCCGCACACTTTTTTTGTTGTGTGGCTGTGTTATTAATATCATAATATGAGATATAAGATTCAGGTTCGCTTGGATTAAAATCTGATCTCATAAATCGGTTATTCGACTTGGTATATCTATTTGAAGATGTGATACACCATCAAGAATACCTCTCTAAATGAAAAAAATCTTTTCAGGATTAGTCAATAGTTAAATGTCCATTCCGACATATATGAGACACTCCCAATTGTAAAATTCCAGTGCTGGCGGTATATCTGTGCACATCTCAATTAATAAAATCAGATTTTCAGCTTACAAGTCGACGTGTACAGATAGTACCATCCCAACTGCTCATGACACAATTAATAAGATGAGATGCTTAACAAGTCCGCGTGAAAATATAGGATATTCCCAAATGTGCACGTATCCGTTTATAACCAGCGGACATGTCTTCTAAGTGTTACATAAGAAGAAGGTCACACTGTTCTGTAACGCTCTTACTCTGAGGATATATAACATTTATGAAATTTTGCAATGCATCTCATATCGAACAGAGTGATAGAACCTCTGCATTACTAGAATGTTATACGTGTTAGAGGAACTGTCCATAAAGGTCACACTGTGACTATAATGTCTGACTATAATGATTAAAATTATACTTCTTAGTTATTTATAAGGAAAAATTAATGTTTAAAATTCTGAGTATTTAGAAAATTCTGCCGGAAATGTGTAAGACAAGTAAAATAACTCACGAAATGCAAGGGAAGAATATAAGCAAAATACTTTGCAGATTTTTGGTCTGGCAAAAGTGGTCGACTACGCTGCTTGGTACAAAATCAAAATTCCGCATGTGCCAGCATGTGCCAGTATGATGCATAACGTAAAGACTCAATCTGTAAATGTGTTGACTAGAGCAAAGATTTGCAAGCAAAGAAATCCCTGAGCGACATCGGTTAAATTCCTCAAAAAAATTCTTTGACGTTAATGAGATTCATCAAATTGGGACTCAGATTAATAAATCAATGAAATCAGTAAGTCATAATTATGTGATAATTACGTGATTCTTTTTAGTTCACTATAAATTAATTTAACATGGTCTGGTCAATAAGTTATCTGTTGGTGTGAGCACTTTGTTTATTCATAATTAGCCATTTTAACTGCATCATAAATGTGAGAGATCGTTTAAGAATAGGATTGACTTTTAATCTTTTTGATTTTTAACACAATAGTTTAGAAAATACACCAATGAAGCATGGAAAACGTTTTTTTGATGAGCATAACCTTAAGACATGGGTCTATTTTTACAGCACTGCAATACTGATCATAAACAAACACATTCGTGCTGTCTTATATTGTATTCATATAATATTATAATAATTACGAATGATACTCAAACGTTTCTGAGAAGAGATATTTAGTAACACTTTAAATGATTTAAATATAGGTACTCAACATATTGTCTGATGCCGTAGGCTGCACCTACCATCCTATCCTTTTTTCAAGAAATAATTTTAATTTTAAATGAATATTTCCTTTTCCAAGTTGGTTCACGAGAAATGAGAACGTTGTGAAGTCTTTTAGTAATTGCATTATCCTAATGTTAGAAAAGAAATTTAAATGCTAATTGTAATGACTGTCGGGAATGGTAATTTACAAAAAGTGATCATGCTGCCATATATGCTTGGACTGCGTTTGATGTTATTTTGGGAATAATCGACAGCTTTTTACTACTATTTTATATGTTTCTAAGCTCTTAAATAATTATGAAGCTTCACAGAAAAAAATTCTTAATTTTATGATGGCCTTGTTTTTATTTTTGCCTTAAATTAAGCTGATGCTTAAAGTTTTACAATAATTGTGACTTAAAAAGAGCCATTAAGGGTCTTCAATTTAAAACAAAACACAAGTATGGCTAACCCTTCTTACTTTTTACTAATGACAAGCTCCACTTGGTCTTGGACCTGAGGCAGCAAGTTTTGGGCTCTAAAGAAGAAGGTAATGAGGCTGGCTTTAGCCCTCATGGTCTAGCCTTTAGACCTGTAAACAGTTAAGACTAATTTCAAAGAATTCCGACGTCACATCAGCTGAGCGAGCCGAGCGAGACCCGTCGCTTAGTCGTCGCATCTATCTGCTTTCTTAATCTTATGTGTAGATACTCTGTTCATCGAGGGAATAACTAGATCATGAAATAACATACAGACGTACATATTTGCGTACTTCGGTGGAGATACTAACAAAGGAGGACTTGTCTGGATGAAAGTATCCAATATTGGAACAGGCACTCCATTTTTTATGACGTTTAGGGAACGTGAGTGTCAAATTTCGGAGAAAGGCTTCCGTAGTTGCGCAGAGTGGAAGTAATTACACCACGTGCACAAATAATTAAATATTTAATAATCATGGTATATCAAAGATAAGTTTCTTTTATTTCAAGAAACTGTTTTCTGGACGTAATTTTATTTATAATACAGGATTTAATTAGGTTATATTGAGCACTTCTTTTAAATATATAAAGTGACTTGATTTAAGACCACAGTCTGGCTACAGACTACTTTTCAGATTATACAGCGGTTTAAGTGTTAGCCTACCGTCTAACTAACAACTAGTTTCTAAACCACCCAATGGCTTGCTGTTAGCCCATAATATCGCCACCGACTACTTTCAAGACTACCTTGGGTCTAACTTGTAGTTCTATAAGTAGTTAGTTTTAAAGATTTCAAGCTATGCTAGTTTTTAACGCAGCTGGTCTTCTTTATGTTACACTTTGAAACAAGCCCACTTTTGGTTTCGAATCAAGACTTTTTTTCTGTTTTATGTATGTTTATTTGACATTTATGGTAAAAGTCCACGCCAAAGTGCGAATTGTATCTGATTTGAAATTTAGTCAAGGTTATGTTTTTTTATTCACTTTAAGAAAAAGTTATTTCCAAAATCTAAAACAACTTTTAAGATTTTGGGGTGTTTCTTTTGGGGTTAAATTTATTTTCTTACAGACATCTTATTATTAGTAAGTGCTGTTAAATTAAAAGTAAATTAATATTATAATTATTATTATCCTTGGAGATTTAGATTTTAGAGCATATATTACTGTCTATAAATACAAAGTCGTACAAATTTTTGGAAAAATCCACGTCTATGACGAAATTACAATATTTACAGTATTTAATTAAAGTATTTTTTCTTCGTTTTACCAGCAAATAATGAGCTCGCTTTTAATTAAGGGCAAAATATTGTATACAAAATAAAATAATCATATTCAGTCAATTTATGATGAAAATTATTTTTAAAATTAAGTGCGTCTCTGCAGAGGGACTATCCCTACCATGCTTTGCATGGTGTTTGCGGATTTCTCTTGCTGTGTCAAGGGCTGGACGCTGGATAACTTTAAAGTGAAACACTCTGCAAGCGATTCTGCGTATTTCTTAGCTTAAATTTATCTTGCAAAATAAGATAGAGGACATGCGTTTTACCAAAAAGGAGTACTTGCATTAATAAAAATGTTTTCCTATACTAAAGTTCTTAGAGCAAATTATTTTTCTCAAGTATCTCCGTTTAACTCAGAGAGTACTTATATAATTTTTTAGTTTGGGCAGCAATGTATCACATGTGTGCGTGTGCGGTTGAACCGGGCGCAGTTGGTTGGGCGTCGCAGACGATCCGGGGGTTACGTTGTTTGCAGATACGCTCTACGCTTCCTGGAGAAAAACAAAAAAAGTAGTGTGCGTGAGTTACAAGACGAGGCGTAATAGCGGGTCGGTGCAGGCATCCCACCCCCGTGTGACCAGGCGATACTGGTCTAATGGACCCAACAGGTGGTCCTCTGGTTCTACTATCGGCGAAAAAACTATAGGCATCTGCCTTTGAATTTTTTACATAAACTTCTTCAAGCTTATTAACGTAGAACACTTTCAGCTTTCAAATGACTGTTTTTTTGTTGCTCGAGCATTTTTTTTGACTGCGTTGTTAAGCTTCAAAGGCAGATGCCTATAGTTTTCTCGCCGATAGTAGACGCGGTATCCCTAACATCGGGGAATTCAGTTTTTGTCA
>NC_046663.1:65684027-65685618 GCF_010883055.1 Belonocnema kinseyi | reverse complement strand
ATTATATCAAAACAGACGTAGTTTCATTGTCTCGTTTAAAAAATGCACATTCTTTAAAAAAATGTTGTTATTAAACATTTTATTGCAACTTCTGCCGGTTTTTCAAAAACTGAATTTGCTCATTTCCAATTTTATTTTTACAATTTAAGCGTTAAACATACGGTCTACACATCAGCCTTACCTTTTTTAAACTTCTAAATTATATCCTTAGCCTCAATGACCCACTAAACTTAGATTAATAAGGGTTTGCGGGTGTGAGGTGGGGGGGGGGGGGCGATTAATTTTCACAGATAGTAATTCCTGGTTAATGTTTTATGTTGAGAAGATCAGCAACCGTAAGCAGCGTTGTATTATATGGGATTTCATATGATCTCATTTTCACATTCCAGGCCCTCATTTATGTACAAAACCAAATATTAAAATATTAAAATATTGATTTTCGTTTTTTTTTTTAATTTCGTAAATGCTATAACTCTGGTAAATTTTGGTTTTATCAAAAACATAATTAAGATAATTTTTTTTTCTTTTTGAATACTACAAACATCCGCACCAAAAGTTTTTGCAACTTAAAAAAAATGTTCTGCAAAATTTTAAAAATGCTCTCACTTTTTAAATTTTTATCCAAAATGGCTGGCTAACGAACGTGACATTTAGTTTCTGATAACCAGACTGTGTGCTAAAGGCATACATAGATAGGCATACATACATACATACATACATACATACATACATACATACATGCATACATACATACATACATACATACATACATACATGCATACATACATACACACATACATACATACATACACACATACATACATACATGCATACATACATACATACATACATACATACATGCATACATACATACACACATACATACATACATACACACATACATACATACATAAACACATACATACCTTAATAATGACAGACCGACAGACACATTCGTGAAAATCTGTTTTTAATATTCTATAGGTTTTAAAACGTGGACATTTCACCATAAATGGGGGGGGGGGTGTGTGTTTTACACAAATCTAATGTCTTCCCTGATGAGAATACAAAAATTCCTTCGAAAGTTATTGTGTCGTCAGACTACAGACATACAGCAGACAGACACAACTAATTACAATTATCTGATTGAAATTTGAACTTCTTTATTAAAAATTAATTTTTTTATTGGGAATTTACCATTTTAGTTGAAAATTCCTTCATTTTGTTAAAAACTCAATTAATTTTTTGAACATTTTATTATACTGTTTAAGATTTTATTATTTTGTTTAAAATTTAACTGTTATAAAAATTCGTCTGTTTATATATAAAATTCTTCCCTTTAGATTGATATTGTAATTTTGTTTTAAAAACCTCATCTTTTTTCTTAAAAATCCAACTAATTGGTTAAAGATTTAATTATTTTGTTGAAAAGAAACAATCTGAAAATTAAGTTTTGAGGATGGAGCATGTCTGTCTATCTGTCTGTCCGTTCGTAAACACGATATCTCTCGAAAAAATTAACTTTAAGCCAAAATTTTAAACCAAAAAACGCACGAAATGCGAAAAGACAAGATAAGAAAAACATTGCTTT
>NC_046663.1:65680081-65683927 GCF_010883055.1 Belonocnema kinseyi | reverse complement strand
ATTATATCAAAACAGACGTAGTTTCATTGTCTCGTTTAAAAAATGCACATTCTTTAAAAAAATGTTGTTATTAAACATTTTATTGCAACTTCTGCCGGTTTTCCAAAAACTGAATTTGCTCATTTCCAATTTTATTTTTACAATTTAAACGTTAAACATACGGTCTACACATCAGCCTTACCTTTTTTAAACTTCTAAATTATATCCATAGCCTCAATGACCCACTAAACTTAGATTAATAAGGGTTTGCGGGTGTGAGGTGGGGGGGGGGGGCGATTAATTTTCACAGATAGTAATTCCTGGTTAATGTTTTATGTTGAGAAGATCAGCAACCGTAAGCAGCGTTGTATTATATGGGATTTCATATGATCTCATTTTCACATTCCAGGCCCTCATTAATGTACAAAACCAAAAACTTATGTATGCAAATCTAATTTTCGATTTTCCAATCAAATTTAAGAAGTTTTTATGATAATCTTGTAGGGTATTCAAAAAGAAACATTTTTCTTGTCTAGATTTTTGTTCATATTGTGTATTATTTGGCTTAAAATATTGATTTTCGTTTTTTTTTTAAATTTCGTAAATGCTATAACTCTGGTAAATTTTGGTTTTATCAAAAACGTAATTAAGATAATTTTTTTTTCTTTTTGAATACTACAAATATCCGCACCAAAAGTTTTTGCAACTTAAAAAAAAATGTTCTGCAAAATTTTAAAAATGCTCTCACTTTTTAAATTTTTATCCAAAATACCTGGCTAACGAACGTGATATTTAGTTTCTGACACCCAGACTGTGTGCGAAAGGCCAATCGAAAAGATTAATTTCTTCAAAACTGATCGTGCCCACAGCCTGACATACATAAATACATACATAGACGCATACATTCATACATGCATACATACATACATAGACGCATACATTCATACATGCATACATACATACATTCATACATACATACATACATACATACATGCCTTAATAATGACAGACCGACAGACACATTCGTGAAAATCTGTTTTTAATATTCTAGGGGTTTTAAAACGTGGACGTTTCACCATAAATGGGGGGGTGTATTTTACAAAAATCTAATGTCTTCCCTGATGAGAATACAAAAATTCCTTCGAAAGTTATTGTGTCGTCAGACTACAGACATACAGCAACAGACACAACTAATTACAATTATCTGATTGAAATTTGAACTTCTTTATTAAAAATTAATTCTTTTATTGGGAATTTCCTATTTTAGTTGAAAATTCCTTCATTTTGTTAAAAATTAAATTAATTTTTTGAACATTTTATTATACTATTTAAAATTTTATTATTTTGTTTAAAATTTAACTGTTATAAAAATTCGTCTGTTTATACATAAAATTCTTCCCTTTAGATTGAAATTGTAATTTTGTTTTAAAAACCTCATCTTTTTTCTTAAAAATCCAACTAATTGGTTCAAGATTTAATTATTTTATTCAAAAGCTACAATCTGAAAATTAAGTTTTTAGTATCAAGCATGTCTGTCTATCTGTCTGTCCGTTCGTAAACACGATATCTCTCGAAAAAATTAACTTTAAGCCAAAATTTTAAACCAAAAAACGCACGAAATGCAAAATGACAAGATAAGAAAAACATTGCTTTTTAAAAGCCTTACAAGATTCCCATAACGAATTTTTCGATTTTCTTGAAAAATTGAAAATTCAAATTTTGATTGCACAAAAAATTATGGAAAATAAAAAATTCCATTTTATAGTCAAACTATCTGGTATGATAAAAAATGTAAATTAGCAAAAATTGTTCTCGCAAAAAATATCTATCATTTCGTTAAACATCACTTCTTTATTTGACGCATACTTTTTGTTTTATTCGTGAAAAATAACATTGAAAATAAAAAAATAAAATAAACATGTGTACAAAAACTGCGAAAGTTACGAGAAAAAAAAGATTCAACAAAATCTGTTTACATTCCTTTTGATAAAGTGTTATTCATGCATTCCAAGCGCAAAGAACAAATATCCGAGCGCGAAGCGCGAGGTGAACCCACTATCGAGCACGAAGCGCGAGATTAAACCGCCGCGCACCTCCGGCGCGCTCAAACTCGCGGAGTTTAAAGTTTTCAGACTGATCTCTCAAGTTTTCAGAAACACGTAAAAAGAACAAAATTTTCGATATCTTCGTCAAACAAGTATGATACAAATAAAAATCCCCAAGTGAAAAAGTTATATATAGTTTATATATAGTGGACCAAACACTCATAATTTTCGTTGGTTTTTTACAGAAAAATTTATAAAACAAGTTAAAAAATATCATTGTCTTTTCCAGTACATGAAGTGACTTTCTATATCATTATGTGGTTCATTCAATATTTATAATTAAAATAAAATGTAAGAATTTAGAGATAATCGGGATACTGCTATAAAGATCCTTCCCTAATAAGAGATGATGGTATTTCTTCAAGTGTTGTTGTAAACTTGAGCGAGCAAAAATTAGTACGCACGTTTAGAAAAAGACTTATTTACTATATGAAAATTGTCAGTATGAAAAGGTGATAATGGTGAATAACAAGTTCTTCAAAAAATATCGTCGAAAGTATTTTAAGTTACATAAGTTGTAAGAAATGTACGAAATTTTAGTATTCTTAAGTAAAATTGCGTATTTAAATGAGAGCCGCAGTAATATCTGCAACTGGGATTTGTAAGAATTCTAAAAGACTGTACTAAAAACGTGTGAAGAAATTTTTTTTTTTTGGCATTAGTGTCTTATGCAAACACCTTATTATAAAACATGCATTTCTTAAAAGCTTAGATTGGCAAACGTTTCAACCAAATTAAAATTAAAATTAAACTTTACCATTTAATATTTAGTCAAATAATTTTTGCATGCATAAACTTAGTATTTCTATTTTGTACAGCTGTTCTCTCTCCTTCTCGATCTCTCTCTCCCTCTCTTTCTCTTTTACCGTCAACTCCCTCTTTGCGTGGTCGCCCCGTTCCATCGGAGAAGGATAAGGTGATCGCGGGAAGTAAATCCTTTCGTAATTTATAAAACAGAATTTCTGCTAATATAAAAAGGATAGTTTTCAACGGAAAAAAATATAGAGACATCCGCTCCGTTTCAAATCACGAAGAAAACTGAAAAAGCATTCACAGAAATCCTCTAATTTTACAATTTACGGGATTGAAAGGAACAGTACTTTAATTTTTAAAAGGACTGTGGCCGTAATTCTACCTGTAAATTGAGATGACGGATTGTCGGTTTCCTTAAGTAGGCGAAAACCGCCGTGACCGCGTGTTCTCAAAATTTGTTTCTCTTTACAACAGATTAGTATATTTTTGACAGTTTTACCACGTCGGTTCTTAAATTGACAGGATTACCATTACCAGCGATATCACACATTTCCAACATGAGACGTTTGCGATAGTGACATTCATTCGCAAGAATTTTCACGTTATCAAAATCGAAAAAATGATCTTTCTCAATACTATTCTTAGTGAGCACTGTCTGTTTGTTAGGGACCTTATTTAAATATCTTTCTTGTGTTCATGAACCTTACTCCTGACGGACGTTTAGTTTGGACTATGCAAACCGCTTTGCACTTTTGACATTTGCACCAAATGCCACGAACAATATCGCTATTTTGCAATTTATTTAATTTATCTTTAGTAGGTATCAAGGCCGACGTAGGTCTCTTTTGTTTTTAAACGCCGTAGATATGTCATAATGCCCGAAAACTCTCGCAATTCGCTCAGATATACCTTCAACATATGAAATGCTAATAAAAGACTTAATTTCCGCGTTTTAAACTATTTCGTCAACCCTACGTTGTTTATTTTGGGCTAATACATACAATCTGAA
>NC_046663.1:65677702-65679981 GCF_010883055.1 Belonocnema kinseyi | reverse complement strand
GAATATCTTTACTTCTTTTGAGATAATTGAAGAAACTTTACGTCTTAACGGAATTATTTAATAAATATTTAATGATTTCAAAACAAAAAAAGCATTGAACCACTATTTTTATTGAAAATTCTAATAATTGAGAGCTTTAGAAAATCTTTTTTTTTAAGATTTGTTTAATTTTCAGTTTTTATATTTTGTAAATTTAAACTTGTCTTTGTTTAACTTTATTTAATTATAAGCTTTTAACTTTTTCTAGAAAATATACATTTTATCAGAATCTATTAATAATTAATTAATCAGTCAAGAACGTAAAAATATTTAAATAATTTATTGTCACTAAAATTGATGTACAATTGTAAAGATAATTTTTTAAATTGAATTCAGATACTTATTTTCCAACATCGCAAACAGTAGAAAAAATGATTGTGATGAAGATATTTCAAACAAAAAAAGAAATTTTATTATATTAATAATAGCAATATTAAGTTACAATACCTTAATACAAATAATCAATTTATGTGAATTAATTGAAAACAATATCTCATATTAAATATCATAATCTCAAAGCAAATAATAAAATTATTTTCTTACTTAAATAATATTAAACTCAAATCTGTATGTAATTTAAAATTATGAGAAAAACTAATCAGCGAATGTTAATCAAGCAATCAATAACATACAAAGAATTAAATAAATTATTTGTATTGAGTCATTCAAATAATTTTGATTCTACATATATTTTTTTCTTAATTTTTACTTTCTTTTCTGTTACTTGGATTTAATAATCAACCAATAACGAATTAATTAGTTTAAAAGACACAAAAACATAAAAGAATTATTTTCATAAAAAATATAAATGATTTTTATTTTATATTTTACTTGAAATTCAAAATTGCATTTTTTCTTAACTTCAATTATTGTTTCAGTTCACCTTTTAAACAAATTCCAGAAAAATCGAAATATATGTACATTAATTTTGATATTTTATAAAGAAATTTTTTTTTAGAACGTTTTTATTGAGTTGGAAGAGGGACATGTTGCATTTCTTAACACTTTTATTAAAGCGAGTTGAAATGGAGGATTAGATTTAATTTAGAAAATTTAAAACTATAGCGCGGATTCATATTTTTCAACCAGAGATCTTTGAACTATTCAATTTATCAAAGAGTGAAGGCTTAAGTTTTGCAGTTTAATTACACTGAATGCAAAAATTGCAATTAAAAAGTGTTTAAAGCTTCTATTTTATGTGTAAATTATTGCGAGTTTGAATGCAAAATTTCCAACTTAAAATTTGTTTAAACTTCAGTTTAAATTGCACAAGTTACAAACAGTTTTGAACTATGGATACACTTATGATTTAAGAGATTTGGCGAGGAATTTCAAGTCATGATCCGGGTACTGTCGGTCAGATCAGCGATTCCCAAACTATTTTCGCTCTTTTTTCATAATACTTAAACCCAAGGGAGGATACTTGACAGCCTGTGATGCGGGAATGTGCTGTCTTGTCGCACTCGACCATCCCATTATAAGAAAATTAAAGACGATTAGGAAAAATGGAAAATCTAGTAAAATATTCATTAGCGGATTTTAATAGGCAGCGTTATATTTTTTGGATTATGACGAGAGCATGAGAAAAAGATAGAAAGAAATCGGTTAATAAATTCAAAAGTTATTGAACTTTTGTTACTCTGAAAAGTCGTCCAGTAATGTATTTTCTTGGACAAATTTAGTGAAAATATTAACCGATTTTTATTAACTTTTTTTCAAGGCAAACGATTAAAAATTATTATGAAACAGAATATCTGTTAATATAAAAAGGATAGTTTTCAAAGTAAAAAATAAAGACATCGGCTCCGTTTCAAATAACGAAGAAAACTGAAAAAGCATTGACAGAGGTCTTTCAATCTTGTAACTTACAAAGGATTCAAAGAAACGGTGCTTTAATTTTCAAAAGGGTTGTGGCCGTTATTCTCCCTGAATATTGAGAGGATAAATTGCCAATATGACACCTTTCCAACATCAGACGTTTGCGATAGTGACATTCCTTCGCAAGAATTTTCGCGTTATCAAAATCGAAAAAATGACCTTTCTCAATACTATGCCTAGTGAGCATTGTCTGTTTATTAGGGACCTTATTCATGTATTTATTGTGTTCTTTAACCCTAACTCCTAACGGACTTTTTGTATGGCCTATGTGAACCGTTTTACAATTTTGTCTTTTGCACCAAATGCCATAAACAATATCGCTATTTTGCAATTTATTTAATTTATCTTTAGTGGGCCTCAGG
>NC_046663.1:65674772-65677602 GCF_010883055.1 Belonocnema kinseyi | reverse complement strand
TACCACGTCGGTTCTTAAATTGACAGGATTACCATTACCAGCGATATCACACATTTCCAACATGAGACGTTTGCGATAGTGACATTCATTCGCAAGAATTTTTACGTTATCAAAATCGAAAAAATGATCTTTCTCAATACCATTCTTAGTGAGCACTGTCTGTTTGTTAGGGACCTTATTTAAATATCTTTCTTGTGTTCATGAACCTTACTCCTGACGGACTTTTAGTTTGGACTATGCAAACCGCTTTGCCCTTTTGACATTTGCACCAAATGCCACGAACAATATCGCTATTTTGCAATTTATTTAATTTATCTTTAGTAGGTATCAAGGCCGACGTAGGTCTCTTTTGTTTTTAAACGCCGTAGATATGTCATAATTCCCGAGAACTCTCGCAATTCGCTCAGATAGACCTTCAACATATGAAATGCTAATAAAAGACTTAATTTCCGCGTTTTAAACTATTTCGTCAACCCTACGTTGTTTATTTTGGGCTAATACATACAATCTGAAATGTATATTCTCTTTAACAAATTTTTCCGGGTAAAAGTTGTCATGAAGTGTGTCTTCCGCTAATCACAGATTTCCCTGATGATATTCTGAATCCGAAAGAAGAATAACTCTTTCAAACATATTAAAAACTACACTTTTTTTGTACTTTTGTGTGTGGTTTGAATCAAGAATTAAGCATCTACCTGATCAGGTGGGGTTGAGATACCAATAACTAGTTCGTTCTTTCTCTAGCGTACATTTATTCTGATAATGATTTAAAAATAAAACTTGCAGAACGTTTTCTGCTTCGTTTACCGGGAGAGTTACTAATATGTCATCGACATAACGGACATTGAACGATACTTAAAAACCTATTTTCGGTAAAATAACAGTTTCCAGGTCGTCCATAACTAATTCTGCTGAAATTTGCGAAAAGGTGGAGCCCATTGGTAGTCCTCTTTTTTGAAAATAAGTTTGGTTTTTAGAATGAAAATCTGTACTATTTAGACATAATCGAAGTTCTTCCTGAAAATGCGTCCATGGAATTTTAGTTTTTTCGCGAATTTTATTACACCTACTACGAACAGCCTCGACTGCCTTTTCTTTCAGCACATTTGTAAAAAGGGAAACTACATCTAGTGACGCGAAGACATGATTTTCCCGGATTCTGATATTCCTTATTTTGTTTAATAAATCAAATCTAATTTAGTGAAGAAAATCAGCTCGCGATTCAGGAGCTTCAATATTATTTGCGATAATATTTTTTGTGAATGTTGCTATTTGGTAAGTAGCACTACCTACATAAGAAACAATCGGCCTAAGCGGGTCACCTGTCTGTTCAATATTTGGAAGTCCATAAAATCTCGAAGGGTTAGAGTAATATATTTCAATTGTTTCGCGGTGAGATCATTAGTATATTTTCTCGATTCCCATTTTTTAACTAGTTTCGTGACTTCCATTGCAATTTTATTGGTTGTGTCCCTACTTCTTCAAACGTCAGTGTCCCGATCTTTTAATAATGCATTAACTTTCGCGTCACAATCTTCTCTTTGCATCGTGACGGTAGTATGACCCTTGTCCACATTAACACAAATAATCAGAGGGTTTTCTTTTGAAAATTTCTCGGTCTGTCTGATTTCTTTGAAGGGTTAAATGATTTTTGACTTTACAACGTAGCCCGAATTCCTAACCCCACATATATTACTCGCGATAATCAGTCTAGTGCGATCCTGATCTACCTCTGGTATTTTGTTGACATCAGACTCAACACTGGCTATTAGATCGTACACCGGTGTTTGATCTTTTTCTATTTTACGCCTTAATTTTTCCCTAAACTAGTGACTTCAGTAACATTTTCTAGTATATTAGCATCCGATACATTTTTTAACCACTTGTCGTTCAGTCTGTCTGTCAATCCCGGAAAATCATGTCTTCGCGTCACTAGACGTGATTTCCCTCTTTACAAATGTGCCGAAAGAAAAGGCAGTCGAGGCGGTTCATAGTAGGTTGAATCAAGTTCGCAAAAAATCAAAAATTGCATGGACAGATTTTGAGGAAGGACTTCGATTATGTCTAAATAGTACAGATTTTTATTTCAAAAACCAAATTATTTTAAAAAAGAGGACTACCAGTGGGCTCTCCCCTTTTACCGATTTTAGCAGATTTAGTTATGTATGACCTGGAAACGAGTATTTTATCAAAAATAGGTTTTTAAGTACAGTTATATGTCCGTTCTGTCGACGACATACTAGTAGCTCTCCCGGTAAACGAAGTAAAAAACGCTCTACAAGTTTTTAATTCCAATGATTATGAGATTAAATTCACGCTAGAGAAAGAAAAATATATTAATTGGTATCGCAAACCCACCTGGTCAGGTAGATGCCTAAATTTTGATTTAAACTACCCATTAAATTACAAAAAAGTGTAGTTTTCAATATAGTTGACAGATCCACTCTTCTTTCGGATAAACAATATCATTAAGACAATTTGCGATTAGTGGAACACACACTTCGTGACAACTTTTACCCGGAAAAATTTGGTAAAGAGAATATAAATTTCAGATTACATATTTTGGCCCAAAATGAACAACGTAGAGTTGACGAACTAGTTCAAAACGCGGAAATTAGGTCTTTTATTAGCATTCCATATGTTGAAGGTCTATCTGAGCGAATTGCGAGAGTTCTCGGGCATTATAAAATAACTACGGCGCTTAAAAACAAAAGAGACCTGACGTCGATCCTGAGGCCCACTAAAGATAAATTAAATAAATTGCAAAATAGCGATATTGTTTATGGCATTTGGTGCAAAAGACAAAATTGTAAAACGGTTCACATAGGCC
>NC_046663.1:65670664-65674672 GCF_010883055.1 Belonocnema kinseyi | reverse complement strand
TCTCCCTCCTCCTCTCACCACTTCTCTCTTCATACCTCTCTCTTCTCCTCCTTCTACTCCTCTCTCTTTCACCGTCAACTCCATCTATCGTCGTCGTTCCGTTCCGTCGCAGAAGAATGAGTGATCGCGGAGAAGTAAATCACTTCGCAATCTGACAGAAAAAAATCATAAATATGTCGCACAGAGACACACACTTAAAGCCGAGATAAAGTTGATGGAAATAAACAAACAAGGCAAACGATTAAAAATTATTATGAAACAGAATTTCTGTTAATATAAAAAGGATAGTTTTCAAAGTAAAAAATAAAGACATCTGCTCCGTTTCAAATAACGAAGAAAACTGAAAAAGCATTGACAGAGGTCTTTCAATCTTACAACTTACAAAGGATTCAAAGAAACGGTGCTTTAATTTTCAAAAGGGCTGTGGCCGTTATTCTCCCGGAATATTGAGAGAAAAAATTGCCAATATGATACCTTTCCAAAATTAGACGTTTGCGATAGTGACATTCCTTCGCAAGAATTTTCGCGTTATCAAAATCGAGAAAATGACCTTTCTCAATACTATGCCTAGTGAGCATTGTCTGTTTATCAGGGACCTTATTTATGTATTTCTTGTGTTCTTTAACCCTAACTCCTAACGGACTTTTTGTTTGGCCTATGTGAACCGCTTTGCAATTTGGACTTTTGCACCAAATGCCATAAACAATATCGCTATTTTGCAATTTATTTAATTTATCTTTAGTGGGCCTCAGGATCGACGTAAGGTCTCTTTTGTTTTTAAACGCCGTAGTTATGTTATAATGCCCGAGAACTCTCGCAATTCGCTCAGATAGACCTTCAACATATGGAATGTTAATGAAAGACCTAATTTCCGCGTTTTGAACTAGTTCGTCAACTCTACGTTGTTCATTTTGGGCCAAAATATGTAATCTGAAATTTATAATCTCTTTACCAAATTTTTCCGGGTAAAAGTTGTCACGAATTGTGTGTTCCACTAATCGCAAATTTTCTTAATGATATTGTTTATCCGAAAGAAGAGTGGATCTGTCAACTGTATTGAAAACTACACTTTTTTGTACTTTAGTGGGTAGTTTAAATCAAAATTTAGGCATCTACCTGACCAGGTGGGTTTGCGATACCAATTAATATATTTTTCTTTCTCCAGCGTGAATTTAATCTCATAATCATTTGAATTAAAAACTTGTAGAACGTTTTCTACTTCGTTTACCGGGAGAGCTACTAATATGTCGTCGACAGAACGGACATATAACGGTACTTAAAAACCTATTTTTGATAAAATACTTGTTTCCAGGCCATACATAACTAAATCTGCTAAAATCGGTAAAAGGAGAGAGCCCATTGGCAGTCCTCCTTTTTTAAATAATTTGGTTTGTGAAATAAAAATCTGTACTATTTAGACATAATCGAAGTCCTTCTTCAAAATCTGGCCATGGAATTTTTGATTTTTTGCGAACTTGATTCAACCTACTATGAAGCGCCTCGACTGCCTTTTCTTTCGGCACATTTGTAAAGAGGGAAATCACGTCTAGTGACGCGAAGACATGATTTTCCGGGATTCTGATATTTCTCATTTTCATCACTAAATAGAAGCTGTTGAGCACTCTCAATTTAGTAGCTCTAATATTATTTACAATAATATGTTTCGTGAATGTTGCTAATTGGTAAGTGGTACTACCTACATAAGAAACGATCGGCGTAAGTGGGGCACCTGTCTTGTGAATTTTTGGAAGGCCATTAAGCATCGACGCTATTTTAATATGTAGGAACTGAATATAATTATTTAGTTGTCGCGTTGATTTGCACAGATCATCAATCATTATATTCATGGTGGACCTCTGGACTCTGTTAGACGTAAAAATTGTCCCGTAAAACTACTGCTTTGAAATTCAACGAATTCAAGATTAAAATTTGTAACTTTTTTTAGACAAAATCCCGCTTCTTCGGTAGCGCATGAGCGAAACTTTTTGATTTAAAAAGCTTGCACAGCAGAAGGATTGGGATTTTATCTAAATAAGTCTCCCATATTGAAGTACCGGCAAAAATTTGATAATTTGATTAATGATGCTCAACCTGATAGGAACACTTTTCATAACACCAGACTGAACGATAAGTGGTTAAAAAATGTATCGGATGCTAATATACTGGAAAATTTTACTGAAGTCACTAGTTTAGGGAAAAAATAAGGCGTAAAATAGAAAAAGATCAAAACCCGGGGTACGATCTAATAGCCAGTGTTGAGTCTGATGTCAACAAAATACCAGAGGTAGATTAGGATCGCACTAGACTAAATATAGCGAGTAATATATGTGGGGTTATGAATTCGCGCTACGCCGTAAAGTCAAAAATCATTTAACCATTCAGAGAAATCAGACAGACCGAGAAATTTTCAAAAGAAAACCCTCTGATTATTTTTGTTAATGTGGACAAGGGTCATACTACCGTCACGATGCAAAGAGAAGATTGTGACGCGAAAGTTAATGCATTATTAAAAGACCGGGGCACTGACGTTCGAAGATGTAGGGACACAACCAATAAAATTGCAATGGAAGTCACGAAACTAGTTAAAAAATGGGAATCGAGCAAATATATTAATGATCTCACCGCGAAACAATTGAAGTATATAACGCTAACCCTTCGAGATTTTATGGACTTCCAAATATTGAACAGACAGGTGACCCGCTTAGGCCGATTGTTTCTTATGTAGGTAGTGCTACTTACCAAATAGCAATATTCACGAAAAATATTATTGCAAATAATATTGAAGCTCTTAAATCGCGAGCTGATTTTCTTCACTAAATCAGCTTTGATTCATTAAAGAAAATGAGGAATATCAGTATCCCGGAGAATCATGTCTTCGCGTCACTAGATGTGGTTTCCCTTTTTACAAATGTGCTGAAAGAAAATGCAGTCGAGGCGGTTCGTAGTAGGTGGAATAAAATTCGCGAGAAAGTAAAATTCCATGGACGCATTTTCAGGAAGAACTTCGATTATGTCTAAATAGTACAGATTTTCATTCTAGAAACCAAACTTATTTTCAAAAAAGAGGACTACCAATGGGCTCTCTCTTTTCGCAAATTTCAGCAGAATTAGTTATGGACGACCTGGAAACTGTTATTTTACCAAAAATAGGTTTTTAAGTATCGTTCAATGTCTGTTATGTCGATGACATATTAGTAGCTGTCCCGGTAACCGAAGCAGAAAACGTTCTGCAAGTTTTATTTTTAAATCATTATCAGAATAAATGTACGCTAGAGAAAGAACAAACTAGTTATTGGTATCTCAACCCCACCTGATTGGGTAGATGCCTAATTCTTGATTCAAACCACACACAAAATTACAAAAAAAGTGTAGTTTTTAATATGTTTGAAAGAGTTATTCTTCTTTCGGATACAAAATATCATCAAGGAAATTTGTGATTAGCGGAAGACACACTTCATGACAACTTTTACCCGGAAAAATTTGTTAAATAGAATATACATTTCAGATTGTATGTATTAGCCCAAAATAAACAACGTAGGGTTGACGAAATAGTTTAAAACGCGGAAATTAAGTCTTTTATTAGCATTTCATATATTGAAGGTCTATCTGAGCGAATAGCGAGAGTTCTCGGGCATTATGACATAACTACGGCGTTTAAAAACAAAAGAGACCTACGTCGGCTTTGATGCCTACTAAAGATAAATTAAATAAATTGCAAAATAGCGATATTGTTCATGGCATTTGGTGCAAAGGTCAAAAGTGCAAAGCGGTTTGCATAGTCCAAACTAAACGTGCGTCAAGAGTAAGGTTCATGAACACAAGAAACATATAAATAAGGTCCCTAACAAACAGACAATGCTCACTAAGAATAGTATTGAGAAAGATCATTTTTTCGATTTTGATAATGTGAAAATTCTTGCGAATGAATGTCACTATCGCAAACGTCTCATGTTGGAAATGTGTGATATCGCTGGTAATGGTAATCCTGTCAATTTAAGAACCGACGTG
>NC_046663.1:65668312-65670564 GCF_010883055.1 Belonocnema kinseyi | reverse complement strand
TTTCTTTTACTTAAGTAAGTTACATTTATTATTTGCTGCAAGTTTATGTAATTTAATGTTGGCCATAAATTGTATGATAAAAATTTGTGAATGTTTAAAATACCGCGATTGCAGTTGTTACATTTCGTATAGAAATATAGGCCCTACATTGACACTCTTCGCCCTAATATTTGTACGGGCTACAATTTGTACGGAAAACAATGAAGTATCTGTTACGAGGGCACTGGCGCCGAGGCTACGAACGCTAAAATTTAAGAGCGTTGAAAGAGGACTTAAAAATTGTACGGAGAATATGGAGCTTCGAAGGAGACATTAGTAAAACTCAAGAACATAGAGGCAAGGCCTTCAATCTAGGGGCTAAAGCTTATATAGAAGCAAAATAGAATGAAAATGTCGTTAGGAGTTGCTACGTAGGAGCTAATAGAATAAGCAGCCGCAAAGTAGGGGCAATACTAGCACTTCCACTTGGAGCGTCAAAGCAGGGCGCTCGGGATAATTGTTATAATGTTTTATGATGCTAAATGAAAATATGAATTCTGATTTTGAAACTATGTGCGAATATATTTTTATTTTTCCTGGAATAGTTTAAAAAGTTATAAATAACTCACATTTTCTAAACAAAGTAGAATAAAGATTATTTGAATTATTGACTGAGAATAATTCTTTAATGTTTTTTTCTGTGATAAACTAATTAATTACTTATTAGCTGATTTTTGTTGCAATATTAAATAACATAAATGCTGCATTTTAATTTTTCCCTATGAAGTACCATAACTAGCTTATTCACTTGAAGGTTATTTAATTGAATGTTACATATTATTTCTATAATCATAGTTTATTTATATTTAAGATATCCCTATTCCAGTTACATGAATTTTTAATTTGATACAAATAATTGTTAAATGCTGTTAACGTTATTAGGTCATAACTTAATTATCAGATGAATAATTTTGTTTGTAATATTAATTTACATAAAGATTTAAATTGAATTTTGTTCAATTGAGTCACATCAATTTGTATAATAAAAGTTTATTCATTTCTAAAATACCTTTATTTGAATTATGTAATTTTTGTAAGCTTATGTGATGTGGAATGAGTATCTAAATTAATTTTCATGTTGTGAACTGACTCAAATTATTAACCAACTCATTAATTTTTTTCACAATATCAAACTTCACTGAAATCTAACACCATTTGAAAAAATTAAAATCTTCGAATGATATCTCGCTCTTTAATATTACTTGAGATTCTAATTATAACTTTTTTATAACTTTCCTAAAAGCTTGTAACATTAGAAAATTTCTTGTCCTTGTATAAAGTTACTATCTTAAATTAGGAATTATTATTCAATCTTCCATATAAAGATTATACCGTTCCTACACTCTTATGTATTTATAAGGACAAAGAAAAAGATTGTTCATAATTAACTTGCGTAATTGTCCTATACTTATTATAGTGGTCTGGAAAACATACTTATCTTTTTTCCAAAATGGCTCGATCCCTAAAAATTGTTCCTTTTCTTGTAAAATATCCACAGTATATTGAAAGAATTAAAAACAAAATTGGTATCTCCTAATTCCATGATTTGCAAAAAATTGCTTATTTTATTTTAATTTTCGTTTCTAATTGTTTTTTTTTTACTTTAGAATACAAAAAGGATAAAATGCATATGTACCGAAGTAAGATGATGAATTAATAGTAAAAATTAAAAAAGAAATTTCTTGAAAAAAATGCACATGAGAGAATACTAAATTTTCTTTTCTTAAAGTAAAGTCAATATTCAGGGGAAATTTTGAGAATAAAAGGAACAATTTCTAGGGCAGCTATTTTTTTAAAAATGAAGCCCTTTTTAGGACACGCTTTATTTATTCCTATTTTTTACCACTTTTAACAAACTTAGTTAACTACCATTTCACCATTTACAGATGAATAACGGAAGGTTTTTTAAAAGTATTATGTAATACTTTGTAAGGGATGTAGGATCAGAAATTCTTTAAAGGATGTTATATTTAATAATGGAGTGACCGATTATTCAGCAAAATTATACCTCGAGAAAATCTATAGATGCCTGGAAACAAGCTAGAATTGCCAGGAAGTTTTTTTTTAAACAGAATTTAGGTAGAGATAATTCTAAGATAATTCTGAAGATAATATTTTTTAATATTTGATCTTTTAACATATAAAATATCCACAGAATATACTGATTAATAGTATAAAGGGTTTAGCCGAGTAAGCATGGCAAATCGGCCCCC
>NC_046663.1:65664361-65668212 GCF_010883055.1 Belonocnema kinseyi | reverse complement strand
CCTGAGGCCCACTAAAGATAAATTAAATAAATTGCAAAATAGCGATATTGTTTATGGCATTTGGTGCAAAAGACAAAATTGTAAAACGGTTCACATAGGCCAAACAAAAATTCCGTTAGGAGTTAGGGTTAAAGAACACAATAAATACATCAATAAGGTCCCTAATAAACAGACAATGCTCACTAGGCATAGTATTGAGAAAGGTCATTTTTTCGATTTTGATAACGCGAACATACTTGCGAAGGAATGTCACTATCGCAAACGTCTGATGTTGGAAAGGTGTCATATTGGCAATTTATCCTCTCAATATTCAGGGAGAATAACGGCCACAGCCCTTTTGAAAATCAAAGCACCGTTTCTTTGAATCCTTTGTAAGTTGTAAGATTGAAAGACCTCTGTCAATGTTTTTTCAGTTTTCTTCGTTATTTGAAACGGAGCAGATGTCTTTATTTTTTACTTTGAAAACTATCCTTTTTATATTAACAGATATTCTGTTTCATAATAATTTTTAATCGTTTGCCTTGTTTGTTCATTTCCATCAACTTTATCTTAACTTTAAGTGTATGTCTCTGTGCGACGTATTTATGATTTTTTCTGTGAGATTGCGAAGTGATTTACTTCTCCGCGATCACCTCATTCTTCTGCGACGGAACGGAACGACCATACATAGATGGAGTTGACGGTGAAAGAGAGAGGAGTAGAAGGAGGAGAAGAGAGAGCTATGAAGAGAGAAGTGGTGAGAGGAAGATGGAGAGAGGGGGAGAGGGCGAGGGGGTGGTTGTAAGAGGGGTAGGGAGGGGGAGCTGTACGACATAGAAATACTAAGTTTATGCGTGAAAACATTTTTTTACCAAATATTAAATGCCAAAGTTTAATTTTAATTTTACTTATTGTATATATATATATATATATTATCCGTGGTCGAAACGTTTGCCACTCTGACTTTTTAAGAAATGCATGTTTTAAAATGAAGAATTTGCATAAGACCCTAATGCCAATGAAAAATTTCTTCAAACTAATTTAATAATTGGGTCAATTTAATCCGACATCTTATAAAAAACTTTAAAGATGTCACTGAACCATACAAAAATGCCGGAAGGTTTCCGAGCTATTCCATCTATAGCCGAGCTTGCAAAGATCACACCATCTGACCCAGCGATTCTCAAACTGCTACCCGCGGTAGAGTGGTTACCAGGCGATCGGGGGATGCCACCCCGGGCCGAGTAGCTCGGTACGATTCAAGGCAGGGTCCCCGCTGTGAGCATGGGACTACTTTTGTTGACCTAGCATGAATGCCTTTCATTGTTCTGAGATTGAGACCTGTTAAAATAACTGAAGTTCTAAAGGTATGATACAATTCAATTTAAATGCGCTAAATCAATTGCGTGATATACTCGTAACTTTAGAAATATGGAAAAAAAGTTAATAAAAATCGGTTAATATTTTCACTAAATTTGTCCAAGAAAATACATTACTGGACCACTTTTCAGAGTAACAAAAGTTCAATAACTTTTTAATTTATTAACCGATTTCTTTCTATCTTTTTCTCATGCTCTCGTCATAATCCAAAAAATATAACGCTGCCTATTAAAATCCGCTAATGAATATTTTACTAAATTTTCCATTTTTCCTAATCGGCTTTAATTTTCTTATAATGGGATGGTCGAGTGCGACAAGACAGCACATGCCCGCATCACAGGCTGTCAAGTGTCCTCCCTTGGGTTTAAGTATTATGAAAAAAGAGCGAAAATAGTTTGGGAATCGCTGATCTGACCGACAGTACCCGGCTCATGACTTGAAATTCCTCGCCAAATCTCTTAAATCATAAGTGTATCCATAGTTCAAAACTGTTTGTAACTTGTGCAATTTAAACTGAAGTTTAAACAAATTTTAAGTTGGAAATTTTTCATTCAAACTCGCAATAATTTACACATAAAATAGAAGCTTTAAACACTTTTTAATTGAAATTTTTGTATTAAGTGTAATTAAACTGCAAAACTTAAACCTTCACTCTTTGATAAATTGAATAGTTCAAAGATCTCTGGTTAAAAAATATGAATCCGCGCTATAGTTTTAAATTTTCTAAACTAAAGCTAATCCTCCATTTCAACTCGCTTTAATAAAAGTGTTAAGAAATGCAACATTTCCCTCTTCCAACTCAATAAAAACGTTCTAAAAAAAAATTTCTTTATAAAATATAAAGATTAATGTACATATATTTCGATTTTTCTGGAATTTGTTTAAAAGGTGAACTGAAACAATAATTGAATTTAAGAAAAAATGCAATTTTGAATTTCAAATAAAATATAAAATAAAAATCATTTATATTTTTTATGAAAATAATTCTTTTATGTTTTTGTATCTTTTAAACTAATTAATTCGTAATTGGTTGATTATTAAATCCAAGTAACAGAAAAGAAAGTAAAAATTAAGAAAAAAATATATGTACAATCAAAATTATTTGAATGACTCAATACAAATAATTTATTTAATTCTTTGTACGTTATGGATTGCTTGATTATCATTAGCTGATTAGTTTTTTCACAATTTTAAATTACATACAGATTTGAGTTCAATATTATTTAAGTAAGAAAATAATTTTATTATTTGCTTTGTGGTTATGATATTTAATATGAGATATTGTTTTCAATTAATTCACATAGATTATTTGTATTAAGGTATTGTAACTTAATATGGCTATTATTAATATAATAAAATTGTTTTTTGTTTGAAAAATCTTCATCACAATCATTTTTTCTACTGTTTGCGATGTTGGAGAATAAGTATCTGAATTCAATTTAAAAAATTATCTTTACAATTGTACATCAATTTTAGTGACAATAAATTATTTAAATATTTTTACGTTCTTGACTCATTAATTAATTATTAATAGATTCTGATAAAATGTATATTTTCTAGAAAAGTTAAAAGCTTATAATTAAATAAAGTTAAACAAAGACAAGTTTAAATTTACAAAATATAAAAACTGAAAATTAATCAAATATTTAAAAAAAAAAAAATTTTCTAAAGCTCTCATTTATTAGAATTTTCAATAAAAATAGTGGTTCAATGCTTTTTTTTTTGAAATCATTAAATATTTATTAAACAATTCCGTTAAGACGTAAATTTTCTTCAATTATCTCAAAAGAAGTAAAGATATTCAGTAATTAAAATTTAATATATATATATATAATGACAAATAATTTGATTTTTTTAATGAAAATAATTGCTCGAGGCTTTTTATGTTGTGAAATATTTAATTATTTTTTAGCTGATTAATTTTAACAACTATACTGAATTACATAAAGATTCAATTTAAGATGTTTTAAATTGAGTAACATGGATTAATTATTTGCTTTCAGATTATGTAAGTCAATATTAGGTATTACTTTTACAATAAAAGATTATTTTCTCCTTAGAATACGCATATTACAATTATATGATTTTTTATGCATGTGAAGTGAAATGAGTGCCTAAATTCAATTTTGGAAATTATAAGTAAATAATTTCAATTTTTTTCGAAATTAGTTTTCAAGTTTATTAATAAATGAAACATAGAGAAATGCTGTTTCAAATTGAACATTGGATATAATTAGCATAATCAAAGTTTAATTATATTAAAACATCCCTATTTCAGTTACATAATTTTTCAAATGATTCTAATGTTGTGATTTGGCTATTTGCATTCAATAATATATAATTAGTACCTGATTTGTTCACAATATTAAATTACATAAAGATTGAATTTCATTTCTTTTACTTAAGTAAGTTACATTTATTATTTGCTGCAAGTTTATGTAATTTAATGTTGGCCATAAATTGTATGATAAAAATTTGTGAATGTTTAAAAT
>NC_046663.1:65659136-65664261 GCF_010883055.1 Belonocnema kinseyi | reverse complement strand
CGAATCTCAAACTACTACCCTTGGTAGAGTGGTTACCAGGCGATCGGGGGATGCCACCCCGGGCCGACTAGCTCGGTAGGCTTCAAGCCAGAGTCCCCGCTGTGAGCATGAGATAATTTTGTTGACCTAGCATGAATGCTTTTCATTGTCCTGAGATTGAGACCTGTTAAAATAACTGAAGTTCTAAAGGTATGATACAATTCAATTTAAATGCGCTAAATCAATTGCGTGATATAACTTTAGAAATATGGAAAAAAAGTTAATGAAAATTGGCTAATATTTTCACTAAATTTGTCCAAGAAAATACATTACTGGACCACTTTGCAGCGTAACAAAAGTTCAATAACTTTTGAATTTATTAATCGATTTCTTTCTATATTTTTCTCATGCTCTCGTCATAATCCAAAAAATATAACGCTGCCTATTAAAATCCGCTAATGAATATTTTACTAAATTTTTCATTTTTCCTAATCGGCTTTAATTTTCTTATAATGGGATGGTCGAGCGAGACAAGACAGCACATTCCCGCATCACAGGTTGTCAAGTGTCTACGCTTGGGTTTAAGTATTATGAAAAAAATTTGTCAGTGGCAGCCCTACCGCTCCCCTGAAAGAGCGAAAATAGTTTGGGAATCGCTGATCTGACCGACAGTACCCGGCTCATGACTTGAAATTCCTCGCCAAATCTCTTAAATCATAAGTGTATCCATAGTCCAAAACTGTTTGTAACTTGTGCAATTTAAATTGGAGTTTAAACAAATTTTAAGTTGGAAATTTTTCATTCAAACTCGCAATAATTTACACATAAAATAGAAGCTTTAAACACTTTTCAATTGAAATTTTTGTATTAAGTGTAATTAAACTGCAAAACTTAAACCTTCACTCTTTGATAAATTAAATAGTTCAAATATCTCTAGTTAAAAAAAAATATGAATCCGCGCTATAGTTTTAAATTTTCTAAATGAAAGCAAATCCTCCATTTCAACTCGCTTTAATAAAAGTGTTAAGAAGTGCAACATTTCCCTCTTTCAACTCAATAAAAACGTTCTAAAAAAAAGTTTCTTTAGAAAATATAAAAATTAATGTACATATATTTCGATTTTTCTGGAATTTGTTTAAAAGGTGAACTGAAATAATAATTGAATTTAAGAAAAAATGAAATTTTGAATTTCAAGTAAAATATAAAATGAAAATCATTTATATTTTTTATGAAAATAATTCTTTTATGTTTTTGTATCTTTTAAACTACTTAATTCGTTATTGGTTGATTATTAAATCCAAGTAACAGAAAAGAAAGTAAAAATTAAGAAAAAAATATTTGTACAATAAAAATTATTTGAAAGACTCAATACAAATAATTTATTTAATTCTTTGTATGTTATTGATTGCTTGATTATCATTAGCTAATTAGTTTTTCCCATAATATTAAATCACATACAGATTTGAGTATAATATTATTTAAGTAAGAAAATAAATTTATTATTTGCCTTGAGGTTATGATATTTAAAATGAGATATTGTTTTCAATTAATTCACATAAATTATTTCTATTAAGGTATTGTAACTTAATATTGCTATTATTAATATAATAAAATTTTTTTTTTTTTGTTTGAAATAGCTTCATCACAATCATTTTTTCTACTGTTTGCGATGTTGGAGAATAAGTATCTGAATTCAATTTCGAATATTATCTTTACAATTGTACATAAATTTTAGTGACGATAAATTATTTTAATATTTTTACGTTCTTGACTCATTAATTAATTATTAATAGATTCTGATAAAATGTATATTTTCTAGAAAAGTTAAAAGCTTATAATTAAATAAACTTAAACAAAGACAAGTTTAAATTTACAAAATATAAAAACTGAAAATTAATCAAGTATTAAAAAAAAAGATTTTTTAAGCTCTCAATTATTAGAATTTTCAATAAAAATAGTGGTTCAATGCTTTTTTTGTTTTGAAATCATTAAATATTTATTAAATAATTCCGTTAAGACGTAAATTTTCTTCAATTATCTCAAAAAAAGTAAAGATGTTCAGTAATTAAAATTTAATATATATATATAATTAAAAATTTGTCATAAGGACAACCGCAGGATTTCGCCAGGAGCGGGATAGGTGGTTACAGTCTGTAAAGAAATCAACACGACGATCCAGCAAAAGCCTCGTGAATCCTAAGAACACAGAGCGACCCAAGGACAACCGCCTTCTGCATTTTTCCCGCAAGTGTTCTAGCATATTGTTGACACGCAGGGATGCTTTTTAGGCTATTAGCAAGTGAAAGCTTGGCACCTCCAAGAGCGCCTATGCTAAGGACGATCAGTTTAACAGAATATTCCGGGTACAATCGTTGCAACTCCCTTATAAGGTCTCGATACCTCTCTTTCTTTTCATTCTCCTCGGCTATGATGTTTTTGTCAGCTGGTGCCGAAAATTCGATAACAAACATGGTTCGCTTCTGGAAGTCAAGAAGAATCATGTCAGGCCTCGAGAAACCAACCGAAACAATTGTTCCAGTATATACGGCACTTCCCATTCTCGACAATTGACTCAATTTCCCTAGGAGCATTTAGAAGGGGCGATATTAAGGAGAATGCCGTAGGAGTGACAGAGATGGTAATAAAGTACTCTTAGTGCCGCATTGTGCCTTTGAATGTAGGTCGTTCCCGCGTGTGTTGGACAACTAGATAGTATGTGAGCTAAATGCTCGGGGTGTGCATGGCACGCCCTGCAGCTATCATCGGGAATGTCTTGGCTAAAAATGTGGCGACGGTATGTTAAGGTTCTTAATCCGGGCTTTCAGGAGTGAGTACTCGAGATAGATTAGATTTGATGCATTTTGCTCAACCCCAATACTGAAGTCAAGTCCGACTGTATCAGCAGCCTCCTCCGCCGCTTTGTACAGAAATACTCCTTTGCCTACTTCCTCGTGATTCCTGACCATTTTAAGAAGAGGGTCTCTTCCATTTGCAACTCTATGTGCTGTACCCAGAATAATCCTGTTGTGAAGACATTCAAGACTCAATATTCAGCGACCCCCTTGACGGCGGGAGATGTACAGTCCCGGAACCGCAGACTTAAGATGCATGCTTTTGTTCATGTGCATAACCTTTCTTGTCCCGATATCAAGAGATCTGAGCTCGTTCTTCGTCCATGGAACTACTCCAAATGAACAGAGTAGTACCGGGACGGCAAGGATGTTCGTTGCAGATACTTTGTTCCTCGCCGACAATTCGGAAGACCAAATCTGTCGGATGAGACGTTTGTATCTGCTTCGGAGAGTATCCTTTATAGATGTCACATCCTGAATGCGGCTCTGTGGCACGCCCAGGTATGTATAAGTCTCTCCAGCGCAAAGGTGTCGTATGGTGCTTCAATCAACGAGCTCATGATCTTCAGGGATGCCATTAAGTTTTCCTCGCTTCAAATAAACCTAGGTGCATTTGTCTAACCCAAACTCCATTCCAATTTCCTTAGTATATCGTTCGACAATCCCCAGAGCTAGATGCAGTTGCTCTCTGTTTTTAGCATAGATCTTAAGACAGTCCATGTAAAATACATGAGTGACCTTGTACTTTCGATGTGCAGCTTTGCCGCACAAGTACCCGTCGGAATGTCGTAGTGCTAGAGATAGTGGCAATAATGTAAGGCAAAAGAGGAGTGGGCTCATGGTGTCGCCCTGAAAGACACCTCTCCGAAACGTGACCTTGTTAGTTGTCACACGATTTTTGCCACATGAGATAGTAAATCTGGTTTTCCAAAGCGGCATCAATCTCTCTATGCACCCAACTATTCGCGGATGAACCTTCAAGATTTTCAAAAGACAGATGATGAGTCTATGGGATGAAGAATCGAAAGCTTTCCGATAATCAATCTAGGCCATCGATAGATCACGCTGGTAGAATGCTGCATCTTTGCAGACACATCTATCGATGAGCAGGTTCTCCCGACATCCGGCTACACCTTTCTTTGAGCCTCGTTGTTCATACATTTCTTGCCACACAGGTTCAATTGCCCGAACAATCCTATGATTTAGGATAGCTGTGAATATCTTATAAAGCGTGTTCAGACAAGTTATTGGCCTGTAGTTCTTCGGGTCAGCTAAGTTGCCTATTTTCGGCAGAAGTTTTGTGCGCCCTTCCACCAACCACTCTGGAATCTGCTCTTCCGACTTCAAATATGAGGTGAAAATACGGGCCAAATGCTGATGGGTTGAAGAAAACTTCTTCCACCAGATGGTTTTGATACAATCTGGTCTCGGTGCGGAATAGTTCTTCATCCCTCTTAATACTTTTTTCTACTCCTCTGTAGTGATGGGTGGGCATTCTTTATCAGGTGTTATGAGGGCAACACATAACTCCTTAAAGCTATTTATATTTTCTGAATCTTCGTCCAGTCTATGCTGAACTTCTTAGACTTCTCTCCAAAATACTTAGACCTCCTCTGGTTTGGGTGGGTGTTCGACAGTAACTGGAGTCTCTTGGAAGTGTCGAGAAGGGTCAGAGAGAAACTGTTGATTTTCTCTGACCCATCTCTCCTCCGCTCTAGACTTCTCTTAGCGTCAGATAGTATCCGTATTCTCTCAACAATATGCTGCCTGATGGTCAGCAGCTTTGACTTGTTAAGTGTGTGATAACGGGTCCGGAGTTCGCGCGCGAACTTTCGAACCTTGGCGGTAAAATTTCTGCCAGATGTGATGTATTCAATCACACATTGAATGCGGGACGCGACTGTCTTGCCCAGCCTATCTTAATGGCAAGTTGATGCATTCGTCTTTTGGTCTTATGATCAGGCGTTGGTTTTGTTTTACGGTTCGCATCGGCCAAAGCTCTCGCTGCATTATACACACAATAATTGATAGCCCAGAGGTCGGATTCACCTGAAAAATGTCCACCTAGCTCGTCATCCATTCCAGCCAGATCTTTAGGCTTGAGAGAAACCTTGGTGTTGATATTTCTCCGGGTCGTAGAGCATGGCTCTTCATCTATTGGATGCCTGCCCGCGGTTGGTCTTAGTGACGCTTCTCTTTCTTTGTTGCCGGCTTGTTCTAGCTGTGGTAGAGTAGGCGTTCCGCTTTCATAGCCCCTTTTACGGAGTAGTTCAGCATGGTTTCGCAGACGTTGC
>NC_046663.1:65656282-65659036 GCF_010883055.1 Belonocnema kinseyi | reverse complement strand
ACATAGTTCACTGCTCGAAGTCAAGAAAAACCATTTGAGGCCTCGAGTGAGCAACAGAAACAATTGTCGAGAATATAATGTTTCAGTATATGCGGCACTTCCAATTCTGGACAATTGACTCAATTTCCCTAGGAGCATTTAGAGGAGCGATATTAAGGTGAATGCCGTAGGAGTGACAGACATGGTAATAAAACACTCTTAGTGCTGCATTGTGCCTTTGAATGTAGGTCGTTCCCGCGTGTGTTGGACAACTGGATAGTATGTGAGCTACATGCTCGGGGTGTGCATGGCACGCCCTGCAGCTATCATCGGGAATGTCTTGGCTCAAAATGTGGCGACGGTATGCTAAGGTAGAAATGACACCGTCTTGGCATGCAAAAATGAAACCCTCTGTACCAGACTTCAATCTGGGCGATTTAAGGAAAGCAAACGTTAGCTCACAAGCCATTGACTGATGCTTCAAACTTCTGTGGAAGATACCGTGCATCCTCTTATCTAGGAGCTGTTCACGAAAGTTTTTTTCTTGTGCTTTTTTAATCCGGGATTTCAGGAGTGAGTACTCGAGATAGATTAGATATGATGCATTTTGCTGATCCCTAATACTGAATTCAAGTCCGAGTGTTTCATTAGTCTCCTCCGCTGCTTTGTATAGAAATGCTCCTTTGCCCACTTCTTCGTGATTCCTGACCATTTTAAGAAGAGGGTCTCTTCCATTTGCGACTCTATGTGCTATACCCATAATAATCCTGTTGTGAAGACAATCAAGACTCAATATTCCGCGACCCCCTTGACGGCGTGAGATGTACAGTCGCGGAACGGAAGACTTAAGATGCATGCTTTTGTTCATGTGCATAACCTTTCTTGTCCCGATATCAAGAGATCTGAACTCGTTCTTCGTCCATGGAACTACTCCAAATGAATAGAGTAGTACCGGGACGGCAAGCATGTTCGCTGCAGATACTTTGTTCCCCGCCTACAGTTCGGAAGACCAAAACTGTCGGATGAGACGTTTGTATCTGCTTTGGAGAGAATCCTTTATAGATGTCACATCCTGAATGCGGCTCTGTGGCACGCCCAGGTATGCATAAGTCTCTCCAGTGACAAGATGTCACCTGGCGCTTCTATCAACGAGCTCAGGATCTTCAGGGATGCCATTAAGTTTCCCTCGCTTCAAATAAACCTTAGGGCATTTGTCTAACCCAAATTCTATTCCAATTTCCTTAGTATATCGTTCGACAATCCCCAGAGCTAGATGCAGTTGCTCTCTGTTTTTAGCATAGATCTTAAGATCGTCCATGTAAAATACATGAGTGACCTTGCACTTTAGATCTGCAGGTTTGCCGCACAAGTACCCGTCGGAATGGCGCAGTGCTAGAGATAGTGGCAATAATGTAAGGCAAAACAGAAGTGGGCTCATGGTGTCGCCCTGAAAGACACCTCTCTTAAACGTGACCTTGTTAGTTGTCACACGATTTTTGCCAGATGAGATAGTAAATCTGGTTTTCCAAAACGGCATCAATCTCTCTATGCACCCAACTATTTGCGGAAGAACCTTTAAGATTTGCAAAAGACAGATAATAAGTCTATGGGATGTAGAAACCAAAGCTTTCCGATAATCAATCCAGGCCATCGATAGGTCACGCTGGTAGAATGCTCGGTCTTTGCAGACACATCTATCGATGAGCAGGTTCTCCCGACATCCGGCTACGCCTTTCTTTGAGCCTCGTTGTTCATACATTTCTTGCCACACAGGTTTAATTGCCCGAACAATGCTTTCATTTAGGATAGCTGTGAATATCTTATAAAGCGTGTTCAGACAGGTTATTTGCCTGTAGTTCTTTGGGTCAGCTAAGTTGCCTATTTTCGGCGGGAGTATTGTGCGCCCTTCCACCACCGACTCTGGAATCGGCTCTTCCGACTTCAAATATGAGGGGAAAATACCGGCCAAATGCTGATGGGTTGAAGAAAACTTCTTGCACCAGAAGGTTTTGATACAATCTGGTTCCAGTGCGGAATAGTTCTTCATCCCTCTTAATACTTTTTTCACATCCTCGGTAGTGGTGGGTGGGCATTCTTTATCAGGTGTTATGAGGGCAACACATAACTCCTTGAAGCTATTTATATTTTCTGAGTCTTCGTCCAGCCTATGCTGAATTTCGTAGACTTCGCTCCAAAATATTTCGACCTTCTCTGGTTTGGGTGGGTGTTCGACAGTAACTGGAGGGTCTTGGGAAATTCGAGATTTGTCAGAGAGAAACTGTTGATTTTCTCTGACCCACATCTCCCTCCGCTCTAGACTTCTCTTAGCGTCAGATAGTATCCGTATTCTCTCAACAATATGCTGCCTGATGGTCAGCAGCTTTGACTTGTTAAGTGTGTGATAACGGGTCCGGAGTTCGCGCGCGAACTTTCGAACCTTGGCGTTAAAATTCCTGCCAGATGTGATGTAGTCAATCACATATTGAATGCGGGACGCGTACTGTCTTGCCCAGCCCATCTTTACGGCAAGTTGATGCATTCGTCTTTTGGTATTATGATCAGCCGTGGGTTTTGTTTTACGGTTCGCATCGGTGCGAAGTGCGATAGCTCAGGGTGTTTCTCGCACCACAGAGCATGCAGCCATTACATGTAACCCCGTTCACGGGCCACACACGCATCGTAGCAGTCTAGCAAGTCGTGATTCAGTTGCTCCGTCCACCTAAATGTCACGAGATCCCGCCGATCCATCGCATTGAATCCATTTTCATTGGGTCC
>NC_046663.1:65652733-65656182 GCF_010883055.1 Belonocnema kinseyi | reverse complement strand
ATTTAATTTAATTTGTTTCTTCTTTTGTGATCTTGCGAGGGTTCGTGTAGTGGCCAAGCGAATAGCGCATTTCAGAGCATTAGAATATCATACAAACCTCCGGGACCTGCTGCACGTTATCATATTACACTTTCTTGCAGAATATATATTTTTTTATATCATTGTTTGATATATTTTTCTCCATGTTTGATAGCAAAAGCTGCACATAAAAAAATTACCATAATTTTCGAATCCTTACCAATATTATTCAAATTTAAATATAAACAATTTTTTACCTCATTTTGAAACCGCAGGACCAATTTTTACCTTAAAAAGTGGTTCAAATTTCTTACTTGTAATAACACGTGGTAATTTTTCTGCATTATCCACTTTTGATTTTTTAAATTATTGCGTTCTCAAACTACTTTAGTGGTTAAAGTGCATAGTTGAGATTAAAAGCAATTGATTTCACACAATTTCGCTCAAATAATCTTTGTGCTATTAAAGAATTTAAATTGGTTTAGGAGGAACACTAACCTTATCCGAGGTTAAAAGTATAGAAAAAAGTAATTGATAAAGTGTTAATTTAAAAGAATAAACCCTTTAAAATCATTCACCACCTTCAGGAATCATTCCTTAGCACTTCTGTAATAGAAATTAGCTTTTTAAGACGAGTAATTTATCATTTTATTCTAATAAGATCATCGAAAAAAATTAATTTATTTGTAAAAATATTTCAAAAATTGAAATTATTACTGTAGAAATTTTCGAAAGTTCTGAATAGTTCCTAAAGTCATCAAGCAAAAAATATAACTCTAGATTACATAGGAAATGTAATTGAAGTCTTTAATTTGGACAATGGGGCAAAGTATTTGATTTATGCACCATATTTTTAAATGAAATAACTCTTTAAAAATTGCTTACAGCGTTAATTTCTTCGTCATTTTCACAATTGAGGACACCGATTACTTAAAAAAATATCATTTTAAGCAACATGATTACGAAGTTAGTGGGGAAAAAGAATCCCAATGTCAATTTCAAATGACCCAAATGAAATATGTATTCATAAAAATAATGCAATTGTGATACTATCAGCATAAGAGGTATAGCTGTTTAAGCAAGCAAAAAATGTCCCTAAAAGGAATCATATATTGAATCAGCCGTTTAAAAGAATACAAAAGAATTCCAAAATTTTAAACCGTTTGCCGCCATATTGATTGATATAAGTTCTGATAATTTTTACATAAGTTGCTGATCCTAATTCCTAATTTGGAAAAATTCAAATGAAAATTACTTAACGCCAATAACACAGCCACATAAAGGAAAAGTTGCATGTCCGATAGTCACGCCTGCTATTTGTTCACTTTACAAAGACGTCGATAAAACAGCTGTACATTTTTGTGATTTACTCCTTGAAGAAAAATCAGATAAAAGTAAAGCTTATGCAATTATTAAGCTTACTTTCTTGGCTTAAGACAAATCGCCACTTAATAATAGATTTAATGCTTTCACGCTGATTCATTTTGAAAAAACTGCGTATTTTGCCGCTGTTTCGTGAGCATTGTAAATCACTTTTTCAGGGCTGACCTAAAACTGGGGTATCAGGTTATGTTGTTCTTATGTATACTCTCTACGATGCCTGTGATTAGCCAGAGCACTCCACCGTGGGGACTGGTCGAACCTGATTGGCCAATCAAGCCTTTTTTTAATCCGGGAGGACAGAAAGTCAAACTGGATTGGTAGTATATCCATTCGTCCCATTTCTGTTATTAGGGTGTTTTAAGATTCCAATTGTTTCTCTATGATTTTTTGGTAATATGTTGTATGGTATTGCGGTGACTGTTGTTTTGTCAAATAAAATTTGATGTTTTGTTACGGGACATAACATTTTATTGGACAAACCAACAGTCATTGGAAAAACACACAATATTTATCCAAGAAAACATAGAGAAGCATTCAAAATCTTAAAACTCCCTAATATCATTAATGGGATCAATAGATATAATACCCATTCGATTTGGCTTTTCGTCCTCCCGGATTTAAAAAAAGACTTAATTGGTCAATCAGATTCGAATAGTCTCCACAGTGGGGCGGTCTGGCCAATCATAGACATCGTAGAGATTATACATCAGAACAAAATAACCTAATATCTCAGTTTCCGAACAGCCCTGAAGAAGTGAACTGCAATGTTCACGAAACGTCGAAAAAATTCGTAGTTTTTACACGATTGGTACCCGAAATACCTCTTTTCATCAAGTTCCTATTTGTTTATGTGCAAAAATTGATTTGGAAAACATCCTTCGTGAAAAGATACAACCCGTGGTTTTTGTCTCGTCAGTCTGTCGTTGCTTTATTTTCAATGGCGACCTCTTTGAACGGAAAAATGTAAAAATTAAAAAAAATTACATCGATGCTTTTCTATTTTGACTATACATACGTAAAAATGAAATGAAAGTATAATAATAACAATTACCGTAATATACATGACTATATTATTTCTCGTAATATGCGTAGTAGCAAGTTATATTTTGGTTTAAATTATTTGGAAAATATGAACAAATGCTGTTAAATAATAATGAAGATTAACAATCTTGAAACCTATCAACTAAGAACAAATAATCCTTGACGACCGGTGAATGGCAGTGTGCCGCGTTGAAGAACATGTTGGAATACCACAGCGAAATGATCTCTTCAAGGTTCTGCTCATTTATAAAGGGCAGCCATATTCTAAAAAGAGTAAAAAGATATCTACTTTGATTTTCGATGAATTTTGGTGCAGTAGCGATTTATTTTTAATGAGTAGAACCTTTTTCTATGCTGCTGCTGCCGTGATTTGCAAAAGCACTGTTAGATGCGAGAAAATCGAATAATGAGTTTTTTATATCGTTGTAATCCTAAAGTGAATATAAACCTGATTACCAATTTAATTTCTTCAAATTGTTAATAGCTTTTAGAATAATTATTGCTCCATTTTGGGAAAAGACCGTTAATTGCAAAATCTGGTGAGTTGTGATTTAGTAGAGAGCGGTAACAGAGCGTTAACTGCAGGCGAAAATCATACTTAGACGGTCGCATACGTCACATAAAAAATCGACAAAACGCCGTAACGGACAGTTACGTACTTTACTAAATTATGGGGTTGCGAACTAGAGCCTTCGTTATCTCGGACAGGTCCATATATGCTTACGGCGTTCTCCAGAATTATCTAGTCCCGAGGCAAAAGCTTTGTAATTCGAGAATTGCCGTAAATGAATTTATTACAAGTTCCAAAATGCGAAATTATTATTGAAACACTGTATTTTTTATAATTCAAAACGGTATTAAAGTAAAGAAGTTATACTGTTACAAATGTTACAAGTAAAAAATAATTTTCTCAATAATTTTGGTTGTTTAAAGTAGAAGCGATAAGAATGTTTAAAATTTCCAAAAGAAATGAATAAAATTGTGTTAACGACTTGATCTAATTTCCT
>NC_046663.1:65648988-65652633 GCF_010883055.1 Belonocnema kinseyi | reverse complement strand
TATTTTTTAATATTTGATCTTTTAACATATAAAATATCCACAGAATATACTGATTAATAGTATAAAGGGTTTAGCCGAGTAAGCATGGCAAATCGGCCCCCGCTAGTGTCAGTTTGAAATTCATGTCCAATGTTCATCCTGAGGTAGGAAAAAATTACGAAGAATTTCAACCTTCAAATTGAATTTTTTCTAAGTAATGGAGAGGAAAATGAAAATAAGAAAGTAGTTTTTCTCGAAAACCGCATCAACGATTTCAAAGAACTGAATGTATGTTATGGAGATTGATAAGAAGATTTTCCAAAAAATTCAGAAGAATTTGACGGCCAAAATAAACAGGAAAAAAACTGTTTGAATTTTTTCAACTTTTTTTTTAAAGTGATGTTTTTGACTTGCATCAACTATCTTTTTACAAAAAATTTATACAGCCCCTAGATTAACATACTTTTCAGCGAACTGTTCGCATTGGTGGGCCATAGTTAAATAACAAAGAAAAGATGATATTCATATTACCATATATAAGCCGCAAATGACATATCTTTATATATATATATATGTTTGTGTGTGTGTGTGTGTGCGTGTGTAACAGACTGTAACCACCTATCTCACGGTTGTGAGACGTGGTTGTGGCTGAAATTTTACCGCGATTTCGCTGGAAGCGGGTGCAATTTTTCAGATTAGCACCCGCTCCCGGCGAAATCCTGCAACTGGTTTCACTACCATCGCATAATTCCACGGTAAAAAAACACGGAGCGACCTAAGGACTACCGCCTTCTGCATTTTTCCTGCAAGTGTTTTAGTATATTGTTTACATGCAGGGATGCTTTTCAGGTCATTAACAAGTGAAAGCTTGGCACCCTCAAGAGCGCCGATGATAAGGACGATCAGTTTAACAGAATATTCCAGGTACAATCGTTGCAACTCCCTTATAAGGTCTCGATACCTCTCTTTCTTTTCATGCTCCTTAGTTATGACGTTTTTCTCAGCTGGTGTCGAAAATTCGATAACGAACATGGTTCGCTTCTCAAAGTCAAAAAGAACCCTATCAGGCCTCGAGTGAGCAACAGAAACAATTGTCGAGAATATAAAGTTCCAGTATATGCAGCACTTCCCATTCTCGACAATTGACTCGATTTCCCTAGGAGCATTTAGAGGAGCGATGTTAAGGCTTATGATGTACGAGTGACAGAGATGGTAATACAGCACTCTTAGTGCCGCATTGTGCCTTTGAATGTAGATCGTTCCCGCGTGAGTTGGACAACTAGATAGTATGTGAGCTAAATGCGCGGGGTGTGCATAGCACGCCCTGCAGCTATCATCAGGAATCTCTTGGTTCAAAATGTTGCCACGGTATGTTAAGGTGGAAATGACACCGTCTTGGCATGAAAAAATGAAACCCTCCGTACCAGACTTCAATCCGGGCGATTTAAGGAAAGCAAATGCTAGCTCACAAGACATTGACTGATCCTTCACATTTCTGTGTAAGATACCGTGCATTCTCTTATCGAGGAGCTGTTCACGAAAGTTTTCCTCTTGTGCTTTCTTAATCCGGGCTTTCAGGAGTGAGTATACGATATAGATAAGATTTGATGCATTTTGCTCACACATAATACTGAAGTTAAGTCCGAGTGTTTCAGCAGCCTCCTTTGCTGCTTTGTACAGAAACGCTCCTTTGCCTACTTTTTCGTGATTCGTGACCATTTTAAGAAGAGGGTCTCTTCCATTTGAAACTCTATGTGCAGTACCCAGAATAATACTATTGTGAAGACATTCAAGACTTAGTAGTCCGCGACCACCTTGACGGTGTGAGATGTACAGTCGCGGAACGCAAGACTTAAGATGCATGCTTTTGCTCATGTGGATAACCTTTCTTGTCCCGATATCAAGTGATCTGAGCTCGTTCTTCGTCCATGGAACTACTCCAAATGAACAGAGTACTACCGGGACGTCAAGCATGTTCTTTGCAGATACTTTGATCCTCGCCGACAGTTAGGAAGACCAAATCTGTCGGACGGAACGTTTGTATCTGCTTCGGAGAGTATGCTTTATAGATCTGATATCCTGAATGCGGCTCTGTGGCAGGCCCAGGTATGGAGAAGTCTCTCCAAAGCAAAGGTGTCGTATAGCGCTTCTATCAACGATCTGAGGATCTCCAGGGATGCCATTAAATTTTCCTCGCTTCAAATAAACCTTGGCACATTTGTCTAACCCAAATTCCATTCCAATTTCCCTAGTATATCCTTCGACAATCCCTAGAGCTAGACGTAGTTACTCTTTGTTTTTAGCATACATCTTAAGATCGTCCATGTAAAATACATGAGTGACCTTGTACTTTCGATCTGCAGGTTTGCCGCACAAGTACCCGTCAGAATGGCGAAGTGCTAGAGACAGTGGCAATAATGTAAGGCAAAAGAGGAGTGGGCTCATGGTGTCGCCCTAAAAGACACCTCTCTGAAGGGTGACCGAAAAATCCTATCATATAAGATAGCTGTGAATATCTTATAAAGTGTGTTCAGACAAGTTATTAGCCTGTAATTCTTCGGGTCAGCTAAGTTGCCTATTTTCGACAGGAGTATTGTGCGCCCTTCCACCAACCACTCCGGAATTGGCTCTTCCGACTTCAAATATGACGTGAAAATACGGGCCAAATTCTGATGGGTTGATGAAAACTTCATCCACCAGAAGGTTTTGATACTGCCTGTTCCCGGTGTGGAATAGTTCTTCATCCCTCTTGATACTTTTTTCACCTCCTCGGAAGAGATGGGTGGGCATTCTTTATCTGATTGTATGAGAACAACACAATACTCCTTGAAGCTATTTATATTTTCTAAGTCTTTGTCCAGTCTATGCTGCACTTCGTAGATTTCTCTCCAAAAAAACTTCGACCTCTTCTGGTTTGGGTGGGTGTTCGACAGTAACTGGAGGGTCTTGGAAGAGTCGAGTTTGGTCAGAGAGAAACTGTTGTGTTTCTCTGACCCACCTCTCCCTCCGCTCTAGACTTCTCTTAGTGTCAGATAGTATCCGTATTCTCTAAACAATATGCCGCCTGATGGTCAGCAGCTTTGACTTGTTAAGTGTGTCTTTTAATCTTATGATCAACCGTTGGTTTTGTTTTACGGTTCGCATCGACCAAAGCTCTCGCTGCATTATACACACATTAATTGATAGCTAAGAGGTCGGATTCTCCGGAAAAATGTCTACGAAGCTCGTTATCCATTTCAGATAGACCTTTAGGCTTGAGAGAAACCTTGGTGTTGATGTTTCTCTGGGTTTTGAAGCATCGCTCTTCCTCGATTGGTTGCCTGCCCGCGGTTAGTCTTAATGTTGCCTGTCTTTCTCTGTTTCCGACTTGTTCTAGCTGTAGTAGAGTAGGCGTTCCGCTTACATAGGCCCTTTTTCGGAGTATTTCAGTATGTTTTTGCAAGCGTTGCTGCGAAATGTGCGATAGCTCCGGGTGTTTCTCGCACCACAGAGCATGCATCCGTGCCAGTTAACCCCGTTCAGGGGCCATACTCGCATCGCAGTACTCTAGCAAGTCGTGATTCAGTTGCTCCGTCCACTCAAAGGTGGCAAGATCCCGCCGATCCATTGCATTGAATCCATTGAACCCCTAGACTAGACAATAGTCCGCTACTGTCTATTTATTTT
>NC_046663.1:65643193-65648888 GCF_010883055.1 Belonocnema kinseyi | reverse complement strand
TATTTTTTAATATTTGATCTTTTAACATATAAAATATCCACAGAATATACTGATTAATAGTATAAAGGGTTTAGCCGAGTAAGCATGGCAAATCGGCCCCCGTTAGCATCAGTTTGAAATTCATGTCCAATGTTCATCCTGAGGTAGCAAAAAATTACGAAAAATTTCAACTTTCAAATTGAATTTTTTCTAAGTAATGGAGAGCAAAATGAAAATAAAAAAGTAGTTTTTCTCGAAAACCGCATCAACGATTTCAAAGAACTGAATGTATGTTATGGAGATTGATAAGAAGATTTTCCAAAAAATTCAGAAGAATTTGAGGCCAAAATAACCAGGAAAAAAACTGTTTGAATTTTTTTAACATTTTTTTTAAAGTGATGTTTTTGACTTGCATCAACTATCTTTTTACAAAAAATTTATACAGCCACTAGATTAACATATTTTTCAGAGAACTGTTCGCATTGGTGGGCCATAGTTAAATAACAAAGAAAAGATGATATTCATATTACGAGTACCATATATAAGCCGCAAATGACATATACATATATATATATATATATATATATATATATATGTGTGTGTGTGTGTAACAGACTGTGACCACCTATCCCACGGTTGTGAGACGTGGTTGTGGCTGAAATTTTACCGCGATTTCGCTGGAAGCGAGTGCAATTTTTCAGATGAGCACCCGCTCCCGGCGAAATCCTGCAGTTGGTTTCACTACCATCGCATAATTCCACGGTAAAAAAACACGAAGCGACCTAAGGACTACCGCCATCTGCATTTTTCCTGCAAGTGTTTTAGCATATTGTTTACATGCAGGGATGCTCTTCAGGTCATTAACAAGTGAAAGCTTGGCACCTTAAAGAGCGCCGATGATAAGGACGATCAGTTTAACAGAATATTCCGGGTACAATCGTTGCAACTCCCTTATAAGGTCTCGATACTTCTCTTTCTTTTCATGCTCCTTAGTTATGACGTTTTTCTCAGCTGGTGTCGAAAATTCGATAACGAACATGGTTCGCTTCTCAAAGTAAAGAAGAACCATATCAGGCCTCGAGTGAGCAACAGAAACAATTGTCGAGAATATAAAGTTCCAGTATATGCAGCACTTCCCATTCTCGACAATTGACTCGATTTCCCTAGGAGCATTTAGAAGAGCGATGTTAAGGCTTATGATGTACGAGTGACAGAGATGGTAATAAAGCACTCTCAGTGCCGCATTGTGCCTTTGAATGTAGATCGTTCCCGCGTGAGTTGGACAACTAGATAGTATGTGAGCTAAATGCGCGGGGTGTGCATAGCACGCTCTGCAGCTATCATCAGGAATCTCTTGGTTCAAAATGTTGCCACGGTATGTTAAGGTGGAAATGACACCGTCTTGGCATGAAAAAATGAAACTCTCCGTACCAGACTTCAATCCGGGCGATTTAAGGAAAGCAAACGTTAGCTCACAAGACATTGACTGATCCTTCACATTTCTGTGTAAGATACCGTGCATCCTCTTATTGAGGAGCTGTTCACGAAAGTTTTCCTCTTGTGCTTTCTTAATCCGGGCTTTCAGGAGTGAGTATACGAAATAGATAAGATTTGATGCATTTTGCTCACCCATAATACTGAAGTTAAGTCCGAGTGTTTCAGCGGCCTCCTTTGCTGCTTTGTACAGAAACGCTCCTTTGCCCACTTTTTCGTGATTCGTGACCATTTTAAGAAGAGGGTCTCTTCCATTTGAAACTCTATGTGCAGTACCCAGAATAATACTATTGTGAAGACATTCAAGACTTAATAGTCCGCGACCACCTTGACGGTGTGAGATGTACAGTCGCGGAACGCAAGACTTAAGATGCATGCTTTTTTTCATGTGGATAACCTTTCTTGTCCCGATATCAAGTGATCGGAGCTCGTTCTTCGTCCATGGAACTACTTCAAATGAATAGAGTACTACCGGGACGGCAAGCATGTTCTTTGCAGATACTTTGATCCTCGCCGACAGTTAGGAAGACCAAATCTGTTGGACCGGACGTTTGTATCTTCTTCGGAGAGTATGCTTTATAGATGTGACATCCTGAATGCGGCTCTGTGGCACGCCCAGGTATGGATAAGTCTCTCCAAAGCAAAGGTGTCGTATAGCGCTTCTATCAACGATCTCAGGATCTCCAAGGATGCCATTAAGTTTTCCTCGCTTCAAATAAACCTTGGAACATTTGTCTAACCCAAATTCCATTCCTATTTCCCTAGTGTATCCTTCGACAATCCCTAGAGCTAGACGTAGTTACTCTTTGTTTTTAGCATACGTCTTAAGATCGTCCATGTAAAATACATGAGTGACCTTGTACTTTCGATCTGCAGGTTTGCCGCACAAGTACCCGTCAGAATGGCAAAGTGCTAGAGACAGTGGCAATAATGTAAGGCAAAAGAGGAGTGGGCTCATGGTGTCGCCCTGAAAGACACCTCTCTGAAAGGTGACCTTGTTAGTTGTCACACGATTTTTTCCAGATGAGATAGTAAATCTGGTTTTCCAAAGCGGCATCAATCTCTCTATGCACCTAACTGTTTGCGGATGAACCTTTAAGATTTCCAAAAGACAGATGATAAGTCTATGGGAGGTGGAATCGAAAGCTTTCCGATAATCAATCCAGGTCATCGATAGGTCACGCTCGTAGAATGCTGCATCTTTGCAGACACATCTATCGATGAGCAGGTTCTCCCGACATCCCGCTACGCCTTTCTTTGAGCCTCATTGTTCATACATTTCTTGCCACACAGGTTCAATTGCCCGAACAATCCTATCATATAAGATAGCTGTGAATATCTTATAAAGTGTGTTCAGACAAGTTATTAGCCTGTAATTCTTCGGGTCAGCTAAGTTGCCTATTTTCGGCAGGAGTATTGTGCGCCCTTCCATCAACCACTCCGGAATTGGCTCTTCCGACTTCAAATATGAGGTGAAAATACGGGCCAAATTCTGATGGGTTGATGAAAAGTTCATCCACCAGAAGGTTTTGATACTGCCTGTTCCCGATGCGGAATAGTTCTTCATCCCTCTTAATACTTTTTTCACCTCCTCGGTAGTGATGGGTGGGCATTCTTTATCTGATTGTATGAGAACAAAACAATACTCCTTGAAGCTATTTATATTTTCTAAGTCTTTGTCCAGTCTATGCTGCACTTCGTAGATTTCTCTCCAAAAAAACTTCGACCTCTGGTTTGGGTGGGTGTTCGACAGTAACTGGAGGGTCTTGGAAGAGTCGAGTTTGGTCAGAGAGAAACTGTTGTGTTCCTCTGACCCACCTCTCCCTCCGCTCTAGACTTCTCTTAGTGTCAGATAGTATCCGTATTCTCTAAACAATATGCCGCCTGATGGTCAGCAGCTTTGACTTGTTAAGTGTGTCTTTTAATCTTATGATCAACCGTTGGTTTTGTTTTATGGTTCGCATCGACCAAAGCTCTCGCTGCATTATACACACATTAATTGATAGCTAAGAGCTCGGATTCTCCGGAAAAATGTCTACGAAGCTCGTTATCCATTTCAGGTAGATCTTTAGGCTTGAGAGAAACCTCGGTGTTGATGTTTCTCCGGGTTGTGAAGCATCGCTCTTCCTCGATTGGTTGCCTGCCCGCGGTTAGTCTTAGTGTCGCCTGTCTTTCTCTGTTGCCGGCTCGTTCTAGCTGTGGTAGAGTAGGCGTTTCGCTTACATAGCCCCTTTTTCGGAGTAGTTCAGTATGTTTTTGCAGGCGTTGCTGCGAAATGTGCGATAGCTCCGGGTGTTTCTCGCACCACAGAGCATGCATCCGTGCCAGTTAACCCCGTTCAGGGGCCATACTCGCATCGTAGTACTCTAGCAAGTCGTGATTCAGTTGCTCCGTCCACTCGAAGGTGGCAAGATCCCGCCGATCCATTGCATTGAATCCATTGAACCCCTAGACTAGACAATAGTCCGCTACTGTCTATTTATTTTTGTAACCATATTCAGCAGAAACCCTTGGTACAGGGACCCTCTATCCGCAACCCGTGGACGCGTTCAGTGGCTTTGTCATGTGAATATATATATATATATGTAACGTACTATAAGAAGCAACAAGTAAGAAGGAGAAGAAGAAAGCTTTGTACATCCCCGATTTACCGTGAAGGCCATTGAGGCCATGTCCGAAAAACTATGGTTTGCAAAAATGGCATTTTACCTGTTTCATCGATTGATCTAATTATTGTTGCCGAGATTTAAGTTGAAAATTGTGTCTACTAGTTACCATACCACCCGAGAGGAAAAGTAGAGCGCGCATTTTTTAGTGACTACTGGCTTTTAGCGCTATTGGCGCGCATTTTTGTGCGATTTATAATAATTATTTCTATTAATAACGGTAATTAATTTTATTACTCTTTTTGGATTGAATGCTTATTGCGACCAATGAGTTCATTGCCCGGTGCAAGCGCAAAAAAAGGTTTGCATGTATTCGCCACAAACAATAAATACTCTATAACTTGGAATTACGTACGATTTCATGCTATGATTGTAGTAGCATTCACCGAAGATGACGCAACTTTATGCAACTAAGGAGCTGAAAGCATTAGTTGTATCTTAATTTTATTTAAATATAGGAGAAGGCTTAATCCTCTTCCTCTCATTATTATGATTATTTTTTGACATCACACCCCTTAAATTCGGGTTATAATGTTTTTTAATATTTGATAACTTCATATAAATCTTATATTTTCATTGCTTGTAGAAAATAAAAGCCAATAGTCACGAAAAATGCGCCGCATACTGTTCCTCTCGGGTGCACGAGACGAGTGAATAGGCTACTCTTATGGATTTCGAGTCACAGAATCCGAATATGGCCTCAGAACTTGTCCTGCACGTCTCAGTTTTTCCCTAGATGCAAAAAGTAGGGAAAACCCTAGGGTTTTTCTTGTCACACAGGCCATAGAAAAAATTTGTCTGCACGAAACAATTCAGTAAGCTACCCTTATGGAGTTTGAGCCGCTGAAACCAAATCTGGTCTCAAAAATTTTCCTATAGGTCTCAGTTTCCCCCTAGAGACAAAAAGTAGGAAAAAGTTTAAGGATTTCTGATCACACAGGCCATACCAAGAATTTGTCTGCACGAGACAAGTAACTAGCTACCCTTATGTATTTTAAGCCGCTGAATTTAAATCTGGCCTCAGGATTTTTCCTATACGTCTCAATTTTCGCCATAGTGTAACGCAGTTTCTTTTCGGATTCATGTTGAGAGAGGTGAGGGTAGTTAGTTTCAAAAAATACATTTTTCCTTCATTATTGATCACCAAATTATACTAGGGATTATACTAGGTTTTTGAAAAAACAAAATAGTGGATTTTTTTATAACAAAAATGATTACTAAGGGATGATTGATGCGACGGATTATGAATCTGATATTGTTAAAAAAAATGGCAGATACAAAATTGTGGGTGATTTTTATGAATTTTGATTTCTTTACAACAAAATTGATTCCTCAAAGGTTTTTGGGTCGCGGATTACAAATCTAAGTTTCACAAAAAAATGGAAATAGATTCTCATTATTATTCACTTGGTAGACAAAAACCATTACTCAGGGCGTTTTGGACTTTGTGGGTATGAATTTATCCTTATTGTTGTGAGGCATGAAGTGCAAATGTGGAAGTGATATACAATTTACATTACAAAAAATTTAGATCGTATATTAGAAAATCAAAATCA
>NC_046663.1:65641502-65643093 GCF_010883055.1 Belonocnema kinseyi | reverse complement strand
ATGAGAAGCCACAAGTAAGAAGGAGAAGAAGAAAGCTTTGTACATCTCCGATTTACCGTGAAGGCCATGGAGGCCATGTCCGAAAAACTCTGGTTTGCAAAAATGGCATTTTACCTGTTTCATCGATTGTTCTAATTATTGTTTCCGAGATTTGGGTTGAAAATTGTGTCTACTAGTTTCCATACCACCCGAGAGGAAAAGTAGAGCGCGCATTTTTTAGTGACTACTGGCTTTTAGCGCTATTGGCGCGCATTCTTGTGCGATTTATAATCATTATTTCTATTAATAACGGTAATTAATTTTATTACTCTTTTTAGATTGAATGCTTATTGCGACCAATGAGTTCATTGCCCGTCGCAAGCGCAAAGAAAGGTTTGCATGTATTCGCCACAAACAATAAATACTCTATAACTTGGAATTACGTACGATTTCATGCTATGCTTGTAGTAGCATTCACCGAAGATGACACAACTTTATGCAACTAAGGAGCTTAAAGCATTAGTTGTATCTGAATTTTATTTAAATATAGGAGAAGGCTTAATCCTCTTCCTCTCATTATTATGATTATTTTTTGACATCACACCCCTTAAATTCGGGTATTAATGTTTTGTAATATTTGATAACTTTATATAAATCTTATATTTTCATTGTTTGTAGAAAATAAAAGCCAGTAGTCACTAAAAATGCGCCGCATGCTGTTCCTCTCGGGTGCACGAGACGAGTGAATAGGCTACTCTTATGGATTTCGAGTCACAGAATCCGAATATGGCCTCAGAACCTGTCCTACACGTTTCAGTTTTTCCCTAGATGCAAAAAGTAGGGAAAACCCTAGGGATTTTCTTGTCACACAGGCCATAGAAAAAATTTGTCTGCACGAAACAATTCACTAAGCTACCCTTATGGAGTTTGAGCCGCTGAAACCAAATCTGGTCTCAAAAATTTTCCTATAGGTCTCAGTTTCCCCCCAGAGACAAAAAGTAGGAAAAAGTTTAAGGATTTCTGATCACACAGGCCATACCAAGAATTTGTCTGCACGAGACAAGTAACTAGCTACCCTTATGTATTTCTAAGCCGCTGAATTTAAATCTGGCCTCAGGATTTTTCCTACACGTCTCAATTTTCGCCATAGTGTAACGCAGTTTCTTTTCGGATTCATGTTGAGAGGGGTGAGGGTAGTTAGTTTCAAAAAATACATTTTTCCTTCATTATTGATCACCAAATTATACTAGGGATTATACTAGGTTTTTGAAAAAACAAAATAGTGGTCACAAAATGGCGGAGGATTCTCACCAATTTTAATTTTTTTTATGAAAAGAAGGATCACTTTATGAATTTTGATTTCTTTACAACAAAATTGATTCCTCAAAGGTTTTTGGGTCGCGGATTACAAATCTAATATAAGTTTCACAAAAGAATGAAAATAGATTTTCATTATTATTCATTTGGTAGACAAAAACCATTACTCAGGGCGTTTTGGACTTTGTGGGTCTGAATTTATCCTTATTGTTGTGAGGCATGAAGTGCAAATGTGGAAGTGATATACAATTTACATTACAAAAAATTTAGATCGTATATTAGAAAATCAAAATCA
>NC_046663.1:65640302-65641402 GCF_010883055.1 Belonocnema kinseyi | reverse complement strand
GAATTTATCCTTATTGTTGTGAGGCATGAAGTGCAAATGTGGAAGTGATATACAATTTACATTACAAAAAATTTAGATCGTATATTAGAAAATCAAAATCAAATCAACGTTTGATAACAACGTAGCAGTTTTCAGCATTCTTAGAAATTTTGCCTTTGACTAATTCAAATAATATCATTCGGGTTAAACAAATTCGCTGTTTTGTATTTTCATGATCAGTGTCTGGAAAAGTAACGTTTTTAAAATTTCATGAGAGTTACGTTATATCACTGAAAATTCTTCTACATTTAAAATATTCACAATATTTTATAATATTTGAAATTTTTGATAAAATAATGTTATAAATATCCGACCATTTACTATCCTTATATCTCATATATCGCCGACTCTTTACTTAATAGTATAAAAGACTACACATTTTGTTTAAATATTAAGTCGATGTTTTATTGTCGTGTAAATAATAGGTTCCTTTAATGAACAGACGTATGTTAATACTGTTAGTTGAAGATGATAGAACAGTAAAATAACAAAAGTTTACGATGTAATGGTATGAATACCGTGCACTGCGCAAGGAGCGTTTCAGAGCGCATCTGTACAATCTATCTGAAATAATATCGCAAGATAAAACGGGCAACTGTGGGCAGCTAATTTTCAAATATTTTTCACATTAATGTGTAATTTTCTATTGGGAATTGAAAACAGTGCCCGACATAGGAAGACTTTTTTCTAAACTCTATTTTCATAAACGTGAATTAATATAAGAATTCAAAGGCCGAAGCAAATTGTTTATTAATTTTTTACTTTTATCTTTGCCATAGCTATTCATGCTACGCTATTTTTTCAAGCACTAAAATTCACTATGATAATCCATGTTGTTTTGCTAGAATTGATCACTCCATTGGAAGACAATGCACGTTTGGAAAACTGCTTTTATCACTCGCGAAGTGCATGCGTGTCGATGCGTTCGACGTTTGTAGACAGTAAACAAAGTGTTCAAAATGATACCGATATCAATATTATTTTGATATGCAACAAAGATGATACCGAATTCAAGAGCATTTTGATCGGCCAAAGAGAATGATCGACTTTTGAGATCATAA
>NC_046663.1:65637252-65640202 GCF_010883055.1 Belonocnema kinseyi | reverse complement strand
AATTTTTTCGAAAGCTCCTCCTTCGAGCTCTCGCCTTATGGCATCAAACAGAAAATTACACACTGTATTTGCACCTTTTTTGTAATTGCCCTCAATAAAAAAAGTACATATAGCTTTGTTTTTTTTCATCAAAAACATTCACATTGAAAACGTGTGGCCAGATCAAGCGACGATAAAACTGCGCAGAAACCGATAGTTTCGGCAAAGGTAAATTTTGACCAAAATCAAACTCGATTCGCAAATTTTTTTTTTCCTTCAACATGTCGCTTTTCAAATTCTTGTAGTTCTTGACATTTTCTTCATGATTTTGGACTTCAGGGTCATTTTTGTTGAAACGATTCTCAAAACAAAAGTCACAAACGTCCGTGCGTGGCTTAAGGAAAGAAAAATTTAGATTGTAATTGAAATATTTTTCATATGAAGATTGACCTATTGGAGGATTTGAATAACCTGTTTTATCAGTATAAGATTCATCGAATAAATGATACATTTTGCTTAAATTCAATTCAGGATTATCGAAATACTCAACAGACGAACTCTCCCTTCGGTAATGAGATTCATTGTGTGGTATTGACTGACAATGCTCATTAATCAATTTTTTCACATTTTCTGTCAATCGAGCTTCATGATTATTATGCGTGCCACGATTGTCGCATAAATGGACATTCTTTTGCATTTTATTTTGGATCGTCGCTAATCGCTTTTTTCCTATCTTTAACAAATTACACAAAAATGCACGACAAACGGAAACACGGTCTACATTGAGTAATTGAAAATAATAATTCCATAATGTAACTTTTCGTGGATCACCTTCGGCAATAGAGGGAGATTTGATTTCCATCAAACTGCTAAGCATTATATTTTGTGACTTATATTCTCCGTGAAGCTTCCAGAATGTGTTATGAAAATTTTGTTGAGCTGATGTTTCAATTTTTTCAAAGCACTTTTTTACGCAGCTTGACGTAACGGGTTCAAAATTTTTAGCAGCAACAATTTTTTTCCCGCTATATGACGTATACTCATTACCCTACAAATAATATTTACTTTTAAAAAATTAATTTTTATCTCCCCGTTTTCATTCTAAAGCAAAAAGACTCACCTCATTTTTGGCTTTTTTAATAATGTTTGCTTTCCATGCACTGACGTTTCTTTTTTTTTTTTTTGCTCGAATTTCCTTTAATTCTTTTCTCATCCATTTTAAAGCGTACTCAAAAACACAATTAGAAGGATGAAAAAACTTGCACCTTACAAATTTTCCTATTTTAATTTATTTTCTAATTCACTAGAAACAACGAAATATCTTTAAATAAGAAGCAGTCGTTTTTCTATTAAATTAGGGAGCAAGGAGCATTTTTTAATGTTCAATTTTTGGAGAGACAAGTCTGTTGTATGAGAGTATGCAGACGAGAGTATCTGCCAACGATGCAATGGTATATGGCGTCGCCTGTTTTCTTACAAAATGGATATTTCCCTCAATTTTCAATGAATTGACCTAAAAATTTCAGGAAATCTTCTTCCAATATTAAGGAGCGAATGTCTCACTGGAAGTTGTTTCAACTTCGAAGTTCACTCAATACTTTTCTTCGTTAAAGCTAAGAAAACGTGCTTACCATCAGGTCTCCATTTGCAGTTAATTATTATCAAACAATTAGCGTTTTTAACTTAATAATCCACATCGTAGGCATCGCTAGGGTATAATGCATGTGTATACCAAATTTCAAAAAGTTTCGATAATATTTGTTTGAGTTGAGACGATTTATGTTTCAAAAAATAATTAAATTTGGCAATATTTTCTAATCACTTTTTCCCTTTTACTATCGAGAATATAAATCGGATGGAAAAACTCTAAAGGAAAAAAAGTTCCATCTTGTCATTCTGTACAAGAAAATATTTTCATAAATTTCATTTTTTGAATTTCGAAATTTTAATATAACAAGACGTTCGGACAATACTTTTTCGCGTTTTCGAGCGTTCGGACCCTTTTCGTTTCTGGCCACTCAATTCTAATACTATCTCAATCATAAATGATCAAAATATTCAAACGTAAAGGTAGAAACACATTTTTCACGTGTCTAGTTGAAATCACCTTGCTTTTACTGGGGAATTTTCATCCAATCAAGTTAAGAAGAAGAAAAGTTGCGTTTTCTGTGTATACAAATTGTTGTAAAGAAGGATTAATTAATTGTTCTTATTTTTTGTTTCTGTTACTCTGTACTGTTTTTCAGTGATCATAGCGTAAGTGAATCTTTCAAAAGTTTCAAGTCCGAATTTAAAATTGATCAAATGTTAATACTACTTTGCTCTTCACTATCGCTCCTTTCTCTTTCGAAACTCTCTCTTTCTAATTTCACCTGCTACTGCTTTCTTAATGGTTTGTATCTATGGTTCGCTGCTTGGTTGAAAAAGGCTTTAGAATTTCTATTTTGAGGCCACCCAACGCGACGAAAGGCTTAAGGGGGCGAAGGCGAACCATGGAGTCACGTTATTCCAATTTTGGAATGACTGTTAGTTTATTGTCGGATAACTTCAGTGGAAAACCGTCCTTTTTGCATGTAAAAAAAGGAATCATAGTTTTGTTAAAAAATTGTTTATAACAATCATATAAATTATTCTTTATTTAATTTCGTTGGTTAATTACTGCAATAAATGTTACTCTAATAATTATTGAAGAAAAAGACATTTTTTTCTACCAGGAAACGGCCGATTAGGAGACTTGTTTAACTAAATTGTTATAAAAAATCTATATTGTTCATGTTTAATTATGCTTAAAGTATATAAATGGCTTTAAAGACAATTGTGAATCACTTTTGTTCAGAAAAATCAATTCAGCTATGAGAAAAACACATTCATAAAGAATTTGTTTATAGAAATTCTTTATAATAATTAAGTTAAATATTATTAAAATTAATTATGTTCTATAAATGCATGTGCAATAATTCCGGCTAATAGT
>NC_046663.1:65634125-65637152 GCF_010883055.1 Belonocnema kinseyi | reverse complement strand
TGATACCGATATCAATATTATTTTGATATGCAACAAAGATGATACCGAATTCAAGAGCATTTTGATCGGCCAAAGAGAATGATCGACTTTTGAGATCATAATTAGCTGATTCGGGTTCATGTATGAAGTCAAGCAGTGCACTTGAAAAGTTGAAAAAACAACAAAAGCTGATATTAGAAAATATCACCTGTTAAGTATAGTTGTCACTTGCGTGCGGTTAGATACAATTTTTAGGTTATGTCGTTATGAAAGTGACATCAATAATGGGCGGCCATTTTGTTTAGTCTGACAAACGAGCCAAAAAATGAGATCAAATTGATCCGAATGGAAAATCATTATGATCTCGAGAGTTAAATGATCGCTAGAGCAAAATGCTCTGCAACAAAATTGGTCATTTTTTTTACTGTGTAAGCAAGAAAAAAGAAACAGGCTTAGACTAGAGACTAGCACGTGTCCTTAGATATCGTTCACAAACGATGCTAGGGGTACCACTGCACTTATTTGAATCTGTAAACGCACTTGAAAAATTTTCTTTTGCATTATGGCCAGCTTTTTGGGGATTTTGACCACTGTATGGCAGTTTAAACGTGATAGATATTAACAAAAAAGGGTGATGTATATAAAAATAGAATCCTACTCTTCTTTAAATTAAGAGAGTAGTACATATTCAAGAACCTTTTTTCTAATAATGTTCTTGTTGCATTAATTTTTAATACACATTCGCAATTATTTATCATGTTGTAGGACCTAATTTTGACCCACGAAAAAAAACTGTTGTCATTTTTTATCAACATCCGGTCGAGATATGGGCGATCTAAAGAATCTATGTGAAGAAGCGGTCGCCATGATATCTCAAATTTGGATCATATCAAGCACAAAAACCGAATTGATTCTTAAATAATCCATAAGTGCCTATCGTATGACCCCGAGTCATTGTTAAATATTGATAAATAAACAAATAGTGAATTTTCTAGATTTGTTTAGTTTTTTTTCGTTTTTCGGCCACTTGCAAAACGCCCTGCGGTAAAAGAAGGTTTCTAGCTTCTTTCTAAGGGTATATATATGGTGACTTAAATTTTTGAAAAATAGATTTTTTGAAAATGTGAACGTGTACTTTCCCCTTAATATAAACTAGCTGTTGGAAACGAGGCTATTATATAATATAGTTAATTCAGTACAAAATATTATATAGTACAGCTGATATCCACTTAGAAAGTTATAACCATTCATGTTACTATAAAAACGGACAAAATGCTGAAAAGCCACCAACACAGAATCACATATCACATAAAGGCTCAAATAATAAAATACGTCACAACACAAAAGAATTCTTCTAATTACCCCGCCTTTTCCTAATTACAGTTTCTATTGGATGAAGTAAGAACGAACGCTGACAGAAAGTCACAGAAATAAAGGAAACGAAGTGGTCTATACATCGAATATCTAAGGCCTACAAACTTCAAGAGCCAGGGCCGTCGGAATCATTTCCAATTGAAATACATAATATTACGCAATGCGCACTGTCTCTTTGACACTACGCTGCTGATGTTTCACGCATGGTTAAGCAAGCCTATCTCGACCCCGTAGGCTATTTTCTCACCACGAAACTGTGAGCCATCATTTCTAGGAGTTAGTAAATACGAGTTAATTAATTTTAGGTCCCAGTGTAGTGTAAGATAGATAAATACCCTTTAATGCAGTAGGCCTAAGCTTATTCTGTGAATCTACTTCAGCCCTTCGACCCGTTTTCTGGCGGCCTATTGTTCAGCCCAATTCGATTCCTATCAGTATAGTCTTCCACAAGCTACCTTGTTACAGCCTTTCTCAACTAAGCAGCGAATCATGTATTGAACCGTAGAGCAACCAGTAGCAGGTACACTTAGAAAGAAAAAAAGTAGAAAGAGAAACGAGACATAGTGCAAAGCAAAGTCGTAAGATTTGCCCAATATTAAATCCAGATTTCAAGATTTTAATCAATTTACTTACGATATAAAAGTTTTGTCCAAACGTCTTGTGATATCAAAATTTCGAAATTCAAAAAATGAAATTTATAAAAATATTTTTTTGTAGAGAATGACAAGATGGAACTTTTTTTTCTTTAGAGTTTTTCAATCCGATTTATATTTTTGATAATAAAAAGGAAAAAGTGATTAGAAAATGTTGCCAAATTTAATTATTTTTTGAAACATAAATCGTCTCAACTCAAACAGATATTATCGAAACTTTCTGAAATTTGGTATACACATGCATTATACCCTAGCGATGCCTACTTCTCAACGTTAGTATTCTCGCTTGTCGGTTTTTGATTCGCAATCATAAAAGCAATAATAAATGGAACTAATATTTCAATATAAACTTAGCGACTAGTATATGAAACATTTTTATGGTAGAAGGAAAGCAAACAGTATTTATTAAAAGGCATTATTAGGAATCAAATAAACGTGTACTCGTCGACATTTTTTACTGTTATTGCACGTCTTTTTGGGGGTTCATCTCAATTATCTTATACTTAAAAACAAACCATCATAAATATAAAGTTTATGTACATATGTGTACTCACTTAACGCTAAATAATAACAACAATACATTTTCTAGACGTTATACAATCGCTTCTCAAAACTTCGTAGTAAATAGTATATCACAACCTTTTTAGATGAGACGGAATTTTTCCGCTATCACTTTTTTTTTGCTTCACGATTGTTTTTTCGAATAGATCAGAAAAAAATTGTTGACCATTGGGACTCAAAAAACGAAGCAAATATTTTACATCGTTTATTTTTTCCTGACTGATACCAACAAATTCAGCTAGTTCCGTGTTTAACAGATCGCAAAACTGGACGTCAGAATTGATAAAAAAATCTACATATTCTTCATCGTAACCATAGTAAACGTTTACGTGACGGTTCGGAAAATAAGTTATTCTCCCTGCATCTCTAATACGAATATTTTTGGGAACAACAATTTTTTCTAGAATGAGTTTTTCGAAATTTTTAATTGTGTAATTAGATTCATTTAATATCGTAAAAG
>NC_046663.1:65630905-65634025 GCF_010883055.1 Belonocnema kinseyi | reverse complement strand
TAAAAGAAACAAATTATATATATATTTAATTTAATTTGCTTCTTCTCTTGTGATCTTGCGAGGGTTCGTGTAGTGGCCAAGCGAATCGCGCATTTCAGTGCATTAGAATATCATGCAAACCTCCGGGACCTGCTGCACGTTATTCTATTGCACTTTCTTGCAGTATAGATTTTTTGGATATGATTGTGTGATATACTTTTCTCCACGTTTGATAGCAAAAGCTGCACAAAAAAAATTACCATAATTTTCGAATCCTTACCAATATTATTCAAATTTAAATATAAAGAATATTTTACCTCATTTTGAAACCGCAGGAGCAATTTTTATCTTAAAAAGAGGTTAACATTTTTTATTTGTAACAACACGTGGTAATTTTTCTGCATTAGCCACTTTTGATTTTTAAAAATATTGCGTTCTCGGCCTACTTTAGTGGTTGTAGTGCATTGTTGAGATTAAAAGCAATTGATTTTATACAATTTCGCTCAAATAATCTTTGTGCTATTAAAGAATTTAAATTGGTTTACGAGAAACACTAACTTTATCCGAGGTTAGAAGTATAGAAACAAGTGATTAATAAAATATTAATTTAAAAGAATAATCCATTTAAAATCATTCACCACTTTCAGGAATTATTCCTTAGCACTTCTGTAAGAGAAGTTAGGTTTTAAAGACGAGTAATTTATTATTTTATTCTAATAAGATCGTCGAAAAAAATTAATTTATTTGTAAAAAATATTTAAAAAATTGAAATTATTAATGTAGAAATTTTCGAAAGTTCTGAATAGTTTCTAAAGTCATCAAGCAAAAATATAACTCCAGGTTACATAGGAAAAGTAATCGAAGTCTTTAATTTGGACAATATGGCAAAGTATTTGATTTATGCACCATATTTTTAAATAAAATAACTCTTTAAAAATTGCTTACAGCGTTAATTTTTTCGTCATTTTCACAATTGAGGACACCATTTACTTAAAAAAATATCATTTTAAGAAACATGATTACGAAGTTAGTGGGGAAAAAGAATCTCAATGTCAATTTCAAATGACCCAAATGAAATATGTATTTATAAAAATAATTCAATTGTGATACCATCAGTATAAGAGGTATAGCTGGTTAAGTAAGCAAAAAATGTCCCTAAAGGAATCAAATATTGAATCAGCCGTTTAAAAGAATACAAAAAAATTCCAAAATTTTAAACCGTTTGCCGCCATATTGATTGATATAAGTTCTGCTAATTTTTACGTAAGTTGCTGATCCTAATTCCTAATTTGGAAAAATTCAAATGAAAATTACTTAACGCTAATAACACAGCCACATAAAGGAAAAGTTGCATGTCCGATAGTCACGCCTGCTGTTCGTTCACTTTACAAAGACCTCGATAAAACAGCTGTACATTTTTGTGATCTACTCCTGGAAGAAAAATCAGATAAAAGTACAGCTTCTACAATTATTAAGCTTACTTTCTTGGCTTAAGAAAGACAAATCGCCAGTTAATAATAGATTTAATGCTTTCAGGATGATTCATTTTGGAAAAACTGCGAATTTTGCCTCCGTTTCGTGAGCATTGCAAATCACTTCTTCAGGGTTGACCTAAAACTGGGGTATCGGGTTATGTTGTTCTAATGTATACTCTCTACGATGCCTGTGATTGGCCAGAGCACTTCACCGCGAGGACTGGTTGAACCTGATTGGCCAATCAAGCCTTTTTTTTAATCCGGGAGGACAGGAAGTCAAACTGGATTGGTATTATATCCACTGGTCCCATTACTGTTATTAGGGTGTTTTAAGATTTCAATTGTTTCTCTATGATTTTTTGGTAATATGTTGTATGGTATTGCGGTGATTGTTGTTTTGTCAAATAAAATTTGATGTTTTCTTACGGGATATAACATTTTATTGGACAAACCAACAGTCATTGGAAAAACACACAATATTTATCCAAGAAAACACAGAGAAGCATTCAAAATCTTAAAACTGACTAATATCATTAATGGGATCAATAGATACAATACCCTTTCGATTTGGCTTTTCGTCCTCCCGGATTTAAAAAAAGACTTGATTGATCAATCAGATTTGAATAGTCTCCACAGTAGGGCGGTCTGGCCAATCATAGACATCGTAGAGATTATACATCAGAATAAAATAACCTGATACCTCAGCTTCCGAACAGCCCTGAAGAAGTGAACTGCAATGTTCAGGAAACGTCGAAAAAATTCGTAGTTTTAAGACGATTGGAACCCGAAATATCTCTTTTCATCATGTCCCTGTTTGTTTATGTGCAAAAATTGATTTGGAAAACATCCTTCGTGAAAAGATAAAACCCGTGGTTTTTGTCTCGTCAGTCTGTCGTTGCTTGATTTTCAATGGCGACATCTTTGAACTGAAAAATGTAAAAATTAAAAAAAATTACATCGATGCTTTTCTATTTTGACTATACGCGTGGAAGGACATGTTGGAATACCACAGCTAAATGGTCTCTTCAAGGTTCTGCTCATTTATAAAGGGCAGCCATATTCTAAAAAGAGTAAAAAGATATCTACTTTGATTTTCGATGAATTTTGGTGCATTAGCGATTTCTTTTCAATGAGTAGAACCTTTTTCTATGCTGCTGCTGCAGTGATTTGCAAAAGCTCCGTTAGATGCGAGAAAATCGAAAAGACCGTTAATTGCAAAATCTGGTGAGTTGTGATTTAGTAGAGAGCGGTAACAGACCGTTAACTGCAGGCGAAAATCATACTTAGACGGCCGCATACGTCACAGAAAAAAATCGACAAAACGCCGTAACGGACAGTTACGTACTTTACTAAATTATTACGACAGGTTCATATATGCTTACGGCGTTCTCCAGAATTATCTAGTCCCGAGGCAAAAGCTTTGTAATTCGAGAATTGCCGGAAATGAATTTATTACAAGTTCCAAAATGCGAAATTATTATTAAAACTCTGTATTTTTTATAATTCAAAACGGTATTCAAGTAAAGAAGTTATACTGTTAAAAATGTAACAGGTAAAAAATAATTTTTCTCAATAATTTTGGTTGTTTAAAGTAGAAGCGATAAGAATGTTTAAAATTTCCAAAAGAAATGAATAAAATTGTGTTAACGACTTGATCTAATTTCCT
>NC_046663.1:65629258-65630805 GCF_010883055.1 Belonocnema kinseyi | reverse complement strand
CAATACGCCAATTAGCACAAATGGTAAGTTCCGACAGTGCCTACAAGTGTGCCTGCTGGCCGCTAGATGGCAATACCGGTTTCATATGTATACACCTGGTAGTACTACAGGGACGGCAATCATGTTCAATGCAGATACTTTGTTCCTCGCCGACAGTTCGGAAGACCAAATCTGTCGGATGAGACGTTTGTATCTGCTTCGGAGAGTATCCTTTATAGATGTCACATCCTGTATGCGGCTCTGTGGCATGCCCAGGTATGTATAAGTCTCTCCAGCGCAAAGGTGTCGTATAGCGCTTCTATCAACAAGCCCAGGATTTTCAGGGATGCCATTACGTTTTTCTCGCTTCAAATAAACTTTGGCGCATTAGTCTAAATGATCCATATAAAATACCTTGTTAGTTGTCACACGATTTTTTCCAGATGAGATAGTAAATCTGGTTTTTCAAAGCGGAATTAATCTCTCTGTGCACATATCTATTTGCGGATCAGCCTTTAAGATTTCTAAAAGACAGATGATAAGTCTATGGGAGGTCGAATCGTCAGCTTTCCGATAATCAATCCAGATCATCGATAGGTCCCGTTGGTAGAATACTGCATCTTTGCAGACACATCTATCGATGAGCAGGTTGTCCCGGACATCCCGCTACGGCTTTTTTTGAGCCTCGTTGTTCATACATTTCTTGCCCCACAGGTTCAATTGCCCGAACAATCCTATCATTTAGGGTAGCTGTGAATATCTGACAGAGTATCTTCAGACAAGTGATTAGCCTGTAATTCTTCGGGTGATGGGTTGAAGAAAACTTCCTGTATTGGATACCTGCCCGCGGTTAGTCTTAGTGTGGCCTCTCTTTCTCTGTTGCCGGCTTGTTTTAGCTGTGGTAGAGTAGGCGTTCCACTTACATTGCCCCTTTTTCGGAGAAGTCCAACATGGTTTCTCAGACGTTGCTGCGAATAGTGCGATAACTCCGGGTGTTTCTCGTACCACAGAGCATGCAGCCGTGCCATGTAACCCCGTTAAGGGGGCACACTCACATCGTAGCACTCTAGCAAGTCGTGATTCAGTCGCTCTGTCCACCCAAAGGTCGCGAGATCCCACCGATCCATCGCATTGAATCCATTTTTATTGGCTCCCCCAGCTCTAGATTGGGCGGCATTGTTGGCGGACCCATTGTCGGGAGCTCTACGCGGTCTGTTGTTTTGAACCGCACTTACTACAACTATGTTTGGTGTTGTGATTGTTGTGCCTACGAGAATCTAGGGAAAGAGGATCGTCCATCCTTGTAGAGCCCCGCATGCAAGGTTAAGGCTGCTTACTCTAAGACGTCGCCCGGTATCCCATAGTCACCATTCTAGACACCTCACCCAGGTGCCATTCAGTTTTCGGCACGGTTTTCACACCACCGCTTGGGGGTTAATTCCTTCGGGACCACCCCTAGACAATTGTCCGCGACTGCCTATTTATTTTTTTAACCATTTTCAGCAGAAACCCTTGGTACAGGGACCCTCTATCCGCCACCCGAGGACGCGTTTGGTGGCTTTGTTATA
>NC_046663.1:65623794-65629158 GCF_010883055.1 Belonocnema kinseyi | reverse complement strand
TCAACTGAAAAGATTAATTTTCTACCAAAAAAGACGAATTCTTAATAAAATACATCAATTTGTAACCAAATAGTTGAAGTTTGAACTAAAGCAGATACATTACCTACGAAAACTAAATTAGTTAAATTTCCAGTTTAAAAAAATTAATGATCGTCCAAAAATATTAATTTTCTACGAAAAACGTAGTTGTGATTTTAATTAAAAAGATAAACAAGTTTTAATTTAAAAAAGTCGATTTGAATAAAAAGAGAACGCAGTATCAACAATCCAGTTTTACTTGCAAGTAAAACAGATAATTTTTCCACCAAAATTTTGCATTTCTAACAAAAAATATTGACTTTATGTCAAAAAAAGATTAATCATCAACACAGTACATGAGTTTTCAACCAAGTTTTTAAATTTCGAAAGAAGAGGATTATCGTTCCCCAAAAGAAACAAAATTTCAACCACATGATTAAATTTTCAACGAAAACAAAATCATTTTCTACCTGCACTTGTATAGTTATCAATGTGGCGCACATCTGCCGGAGGAAACTCAAGCCCCCAAGACAAGGCCTTGCTTTACAAGGCCTTAAATTTGGCTGCCTTGCTTTGCCTCGAAACGTGAGGCCTCGCGCTGTCCTTCCTTGCTTTCCTTGACTTTTTCCTTGCCATTCCTCGTCTCGAATGGCAACACTAACTATTTGGTTAGAAGAGGGGGTGGAGTGGGAGTGAGATTGCGTAAATTTATCAAATCTGATTTATGATATTTACTGTACCGTTCAGTTACCAGAGAGACTGTTAAATTTATGTCTCTAGTACACAGAACGTGTAAGAATATTAATAAATTTTGCGAAGAGTGCAGCGACAATTGAAAGATTATTTGAACGCTATTATTAAACTAGTGGTAAAACAGTAGATTTTATAATGAGAAATACTTTTGTATAATATGACTCTGTCACTGGGTCAAGTTATCATCGAATTTCAACAATGCCATACAATTTCAGACATGTCTCGAATGAGTTCTAGAACAATGTGAACATCAAGCTGGGTTATTCAAGCTGGGCTTATACCCTCACGAAACACAATTAAACTGATTGTGTTGTCCCGCTGTGCTTGCGGTACTGTTTGAATCAGCTTGGGCTTAACCTGCAAAGAGGTGAAACCTATCCTAACCTAAAAAAAACCTAACCTTATCTAACCTAACCTAACTTAACTTCACGTCACACAATTCAACTCATTGTCTTGTCCCGTTGTGTTTGCGGTACCGTTTCGTTCACCTTCGACTTAACCTTCGTAGAGGTTTAACCTATCCTAACCTAACAAAATCTGACCTAACCTAACCTAGCTGAATGAAATGCAACCACACGTGTAGCTATGTAAGCGTACGGTTCTCAGTCTTAAATGTGTGCTATATTTAATAGGTTAACTCGATCTTAACCTACAAATGAATCTAACTTAACAGAACCTAACGAAATTTTGCTTAACGCAACACAACTTAACTTAAGTGTTCCGTTGTCCTTTGATGACCGTTGAGTGAGCTAAAAGGATAGGAACGTACGCATTCGTGTTATGCAGTTAAACAGCCTTAATGCTGCGTTTTGACGAATCAATGAAAAGTCGCCATTCTTCGTCTCTGTACACATTTTTCTTCAAGTCCCCTGTCGCGATAGAATGAAACTTTTGTCTTTGGCTCTAGAAGATTTCTTCTTTTTAGAAATGAAGCCGCAAATTCAGCGCCGTCTTTCGGTAATCCAAAATCTCTAATAAAATCATTCAGTTCTAGTTGCGACACTAATATTGGAACCGTGCATTTTCATTGATTTAAATTGCTCTTGTGACTGTGCACACATTAATGCACGAAATGTTATTTTTATTTTTGGCGTTGAACCCTTTGACGGAATTCATGCAAAAGTATCAGTCCTTGGCAATAACGGTTATTTTCCATGTGGTTGGTGTAGAGTACTTGCGTTACTTTTCGTTGTTTGAATTTTTAGACGATACAACATAAGTCTGCAGGAATTGCAAATGACGTGAGGAACCCGTTTTGTTTCTTTTTGCAGCAATTTACGGTCAAAGCACTTTTCGTAAAGACTTTTCACTTCCACGTCGATTGATTTTCGCAAACTGCTCACTTCATATTTACTGCAAATGTAACAGAATGAATCTGAGCTATTTTTGCAGGCATGCGATTGAGAAATGTTCGCCGTTTTTTCCCTTGTAGCATGAAACTCGACACCAACCAAGTGATCCATTGATGAAGAGCGACGGTTGCATGATGACGACGTTTTCCCTGCATCGTAATACACTTTTTACCTGTGTCTGCCATGACGGCATGAACGCCGTTTACCCAGGGACTCAGCCAATGTGGATCCGTTGCCCACCGTCACCACGTGGAGGTGCCCTGGTTACAGACACAGGCGAATAATGCTAGCAACAAGCGGTTACGAAACTCCAGACATTTACTGCTATTAATGTCAAAATATGAAAGTACGCAAGAACAGGATTGCCAGCGTAATCGTTTAGGTTAGGTCAGGTTTTGTTAGGTTAGGACAGGTTAAACCTCTATGTAGGTTAAACCGAAGTTGAATGAAACGGTACCGCAAACACAACGAGACAACACAATCAGTTTAATTGTGTTTCGTGAGGTTAGGTTAGGTTAGGCTAGATTAGATTTATTTCTAGGTTAGGCTCGAGTTGACCCATTCGATGTAGGACACATTTGCTACTGGGAAAATATGCTTCCAAAGCTTTACGTGTAGTTCAATAAATTTCTGTTAATTCAGGTTAGGTGTGGTCAGGTTCTGTGGGGTAACGTTATGTTAAATAAGTTGATATCAGGCAGGGGTTGATCTTTCACAGTTGTCGACATGTTTTTGATGTGAAAATTTGCATCACTGGCATTATATTAAAATTTATTTGCCTCAGTGGATGATTTTTCTTCATTTTTTGAGGTTATGGTTCAACCATGACGTGATGGGTGATTTTTGGTACCGAATGTGATTGTAGCGCCCCAAAATCCAAAGGAATACGTGTGTCTTGTTACCAGATCCGCACACTTTTTTTGTTGTGTGGCTGTGTTATTAATATCATAATATGAGATATAAGATTCAGGTTCGCTTGGATTAAAATCTGATCTCATAAATCGGTTATTCGAGTTGGTATATCTATTTGAAGATGTGATACACCATCAAGAATACCTCTCTAAATGAGAAAAATCTTTTCAGGATTATTCAATAGTTAAATGTCCATTCCGACATATATGAGATACTCCCAATTGTACCATTCCAGTGCTGGCGGTATATCTGTGCACATCTCAATTAATAAAATCAGATTTTCAGCTTACAAGGTGACGTGTACAGATAGTACCATCCCAACTGCTCACGACGCAATTAATAAGATGAGATGCTTAACAAGTCCGCGTGAAAATATAGGATATTCCCAACTGTGCACGTATCCGTTTATACCCAGCGGACATGTCTTCTAAGTGTTACATAAGAAGAAGGTCACACTGTTCTGTAACGCTCTTACTCTGAGGATATATAACATTTATGAAATTTTGCAATGCAACTCATATAGAACAGAGTGATTGAACCTCTGCATTACTAGAATGTTATACGTGTTAGAGGAACTGTCCATAAAGGTCACACTGTGACTATAATGTCTGACTATAATGATTAACATTATACTTTTTAGTTATTTATAAGGAAAAATTAATGTTTGAAATTCTGAATATTTAGAAAATTGTGCCGGAAATGTGTAAGACAAGTAAAATAACTCACGAAATGCAAGGGAAGAATATAAGCAAAATACTTTGCAGATTTTTGGTCTGGCAAAAGTGGTCGACTACGCTGCTTAGTACAAAATCAAAATTCCGCATGTGCCAGCATGTGCCAGTATGTGCATAATGTAAAGACTCAATCTGTAAATGTGTTGACTAGAGCAAAGATTTGCAAGCAAAGAAATACCTGAGCGACATCGGTTAAATTCCTCAAAAAAATTCTTTGACGTTAATGAGATTTATCAAATTGGGACTCAGATTAATAAATCAATGAAATCAGTAAGTCATAATTATGTGATAATTACGTGATTCTTTTTAGTTCACTATAAATTAATTTAACATGGTCTGGTCAATAAATTATCTGTTGGTGTGAGCACTTTGTTTATTCATAATTAGCCGTTTTAACTGCATCATAAATGTGAGAGATAGTTTAAGAATAGGATTGACTTTTGATCTTTTTGATTTTTAACACAATAGTTTAGAAAATACACCAATGAAGCATGGAAAATGTTTTTTTGATGAGCATTACCTTAAGACATGGGTCTATTTTTACAGTACTGCAAGACTGATCATAAACAAACACATTCGTGCTGTCTTATATTGTATTCATATAATATTATAATAATTACGAATGATACTCAAACGTTTCTGAGAAGAGATATTTAGTAACACTTTAAATGATTTAAATATAGGTACTCAACATATTGTTTGATGCCGTAGGCTGCTCCTACCATCCTATCCTTTTTTCAAGAAATAATTTTAATTTTAAATGAATATTTCCTTTCCCAAGTTGGTTCAGGAGAAATGAGAACGTTCTGAAGTCTTCTAGTAATTGCATCATCCTAATGTTAGAAAAGAAAATTTAAATGCTGATTGTAATGACTGTCGGGAATGGTAATTTACAAAAAGTGATCATGCTGCGATATATGCTTGGACTGCGTTTGATGTTATTTTGGGAATAATCGAAAGCTTTTTACTACTATTTTATATGTTTCTAAGCTCTTAAATAATTATGAAGCTTCACAGAAAAAAATTCTTAATTTTATGATGGCCTTGTTTTTATTTTTGCCTTAAATTAAGCTGATGCTTAAAGTTTTACAATAATTGTGTCTTAAAAAGAGCCATTAAGGGTCTTCAATTTAAAACAAAACACAAGTATGGCAACCCTTCTTATTTTGTACTAATGACAAGCCCCACTTGGTCTTGGACCTGAGGCAGCAAGTTTTGGGCTCTAAAGAAGAAGGTAATGAGGCTGGCTTTAGCCCTCATGGTTTAGCCTTTAGACCTGTAAACAGTTAAGACTAATTTCAAAGAATTCCGACGTCACATCAGCTGAGCGAGCCGAGCGAGACCCGTCGTTTAGTCGTCGCATCTATCTGATTTCTTAATTTTATGAGTAGATACTCTGTTGATCGAGGGAATAACTAGATCATGAAATAACATACAGACGTACATATTTGCGTACTTCGGCGGAGATACTAACAAAGAAGGACTTGTCTGGCTGAAAGTATCCAATATTGGAACAGGCACTCCATTTTTTATGACGTTTAGGGAACGTGAGTGTCAAATTTCGGAGAAAGGCTTCCGTAGTTGCGCACAGTGGA
>NC_046663.1:65622225-65623694 GCF_010883055.1 Belonocnema kinseyi | reverse complement strand
GAAAGTATCCAATATTGGAACAGGCACTCCATTTTTTATGACGTTTAGGGAACGTGAGTGTCAAATTTCGGAGAAAGGCTTCCGTAGTTGCGCACAGTGGAATTAATTACACCACGTACACAAATAATTAAATATTTAATAATCATGATATATCAAAGATAAGTTTCTTTTATTTCAAAGAAACTGTTTTCTGGACGTAATTTTATTTATAATACAGGATTTAATTAGGTTATATTGAGCACTTCTTTGAAATATATAAAGTGACTTGATTTAAGACCACAGTCTGGCTACAGACTACTTTTAAGATTATACAGCGGTTTAAGTGTTAGCCTACCGTCTAACTAACAACTACTTTCTAAACCACACAATGGCTTGCTGTTAGCCCATAATATCGCTACCGACTACTTTCAAGACTACCTTGGGTCTAACTTGTAGTTCTATAAGCAGTTCGTTTTAAAGATTTCAAGCTATGCTAGTTTTTAACGCAGCTGGTCTTCTTTATGTTACACTTTGAAACAAGCCCACTTTTGGCTTCGAATCAAGACTTTTTTTCTGTTTTATGTATGTTTATTTGACATTTATTGTACAAGTTCACGCCACAGTGCGAATTGTATCTGATTTGAAATTTAGTCAAGGTTATGTTTTTTTATTCACTTGAAGAAAAAGTTATTTCCAAAAACTAAAAGAACTTTTAAGATTTTGGGGTGTTTCTTTTGGGGTTAAATTTATTTTCTTACGGACATCTTATTATTAGTAAGTGCTGTTAAATTAAAAGTAAATTAATATTATAATTATTATTATCCTTGGAGATTTAAATTTTAGAGCATATATTACTGTCTATAAATACAAAGTCGTACAAATTTTTGGAAAAATCCACGTCTATGACGATATTACAATATTTACAGTATTTAATTAAAGTATTTTTTCTTCGTTTTACCAGAAAATAATGAGCTCGCTTTTAATTAAGGGCAAAATATTGTATACAAAATAAAATCATCATATTCAGTCAATTTATGATGAAAATTATTTTTAAAATTAAGTGCGTCTCTGCAGAGGGACTATCCCTACCATGCTTTGCATGGCGTTTGCGGATTTCTCTTGCTGTGTCAAGGGCTGGACGCTGGATAACTTTAAAGTTAAACACTCTGCAAGCGATTTTGCGTATTTCTTAGCTTAAATTTATCTTGCAAAATAAGATAGAGGACATGCGTTTTACGAAAAAGGAGTACTTGCATTAATAAAAATGTTTTCCTATACTAAAGTTCTTAGAGCAAATTGTTTTTCTCAAGTATCTCCGTTTAACTCAGAGAGTACTTATATAATTTTTTAGTTTGGGCAGCAATGTATCACACGTGTGCGTGTGCGGTTGAACCGTGCGCAGTTGGTCGGGCGTCGCAGACGATCCGGGGGTTACGTTGTTTGCAGATACGCTCTACGCTTCCTGGAGAAAAACAAAAGAGTAGTGTGCG
>NC_046663.1:65620523-65622125 GCF_010883055.1 Belonocnema kinseyi | reverse complement strand
TTTCTCAATAATTTTGGTTGTTTAAAGTAGAAGCGATAAGAATGTTTAAAATTTCCAAAAGAAATGAATAAAATTGTGTTAACGACTTGATCTAATTTCCTCTGTTAAGAAACGCTCATCATAATTTATTGAAGGTTAAAAATTGGTTTCATTTATTATTTGATACTTATATTTATGTAAAACATAATAATTTGTATCCGGCTTAGCATTTGAAAAATGTATTTTATAATATTGTATTCTTTTTTTCTAAATCTCTTTGTTTATAATCTAAGTATATCAATCATGTTTTCATTCTAAGTCAATAATTTCCAGTTTCATTGACACTTTATACATTCGGCATGTCTTTACATTTAATAAATAAGCATGAATTAATTCCGCTATAAATCTGTAATTTCATATTATTCATTATTTATCAAATTTAGTAATAGTTATAACGTTCTTATCCATATTTTTGGTAAAATAAAACTTTCAATTTCCTTCAAAGCTGCTTTAAAGATCAGATTATAGAAAAAATTTATTGACAATAATAAGAATAATAGAAAGTTTTGAACTTTAATTATTAAAAATTAACTGATTTTAAATTTAACGTTGTTAACATAGAAGAATTTTTTGTCGTAAATCTCTAAAAGTAAACTATTAAAAAATATAATAAAAATTACATTCCTATATAAAGTATCAGTCCTAATGATAGAACAGTTTGCAAATTTACATTCTTTAAATTCAAGAATTTTTAATTGTAACTCTTGAAAATTGTAAAAATTTGAATGGTTCATTTTCAAAATTCAAGATTTCTCGTGTAGAAGATTTGTGATTAAAAATTATAAAGTTTATATATTTTACAATTCAAAATGCAAGATCTTGCAAATTCAATAAATTTTAATTTTAACAATTCTAAATTGTACTATTTTCAGAAAATTTCGATACTAAGCAATAAATATTGAAGAGTCTTCAATTAAAAATCTTAAAAATTAAGGGATTTTCAATTGTAAGTCTTCAAAATAGAGATATCACAAAAAATATTTCAAATTACATACCTTTAAATATAATTCTTGAGAATTGAACAATTTGTAGTACCAAATAAGAAAGAGTGATTCACCAGCTCCATTTTAGGGAAAATAGGCGATTTTTACTTTTAAAAAAGGATTTTAAGTGATGTCGTAGAAATCAACAATTTTCGACTAATTAATTAGTAAATTTTGACTAACAAATTGGTAGATTTTTGACTATCGAATTAGTATCTTCGCCACCGTCCCGCAGGACGACCGGTGCAGAGTGGTCTAGAATAGGAATTTACCGTTCATAATCGCCCACAGGTCGTATTTCTTAACCGATTTAAAAGTTTTTTTTTAGAAATACTCAGCAATTAAGTTTTAAGAGAATTCGAGTTTGCTTTTTTAAATTTTTTTTCACAGGGCAACAATATATAAACAAATGTACTGACAAAATTGACCATTTTAGCTTTGTGAATTTTTATCTCAAGAAAAAATACAGATAGAAACTCACTATTAGCCGGAATTATTGCACATGCATTTATAGAACATAATTAATTTTAATAATATTTAACTTAATTATTATAAAGAATTTCTATAAACAAATTCTTTA
>NC_046663.1:65617808-65620423 GCF_010883055.1 Belonocnema kinseyi | reverse complement strand
ACTATTAGCCGGAATTATTGCACATGCATTTATAGAACATAATTAATTTTAATAATATTTAACTTAATTATTATAAAGAATTTCTATAAACAAATTCTTTATAAATGTGTTTTTCTCATAGCTGAACTGATTTTTCTGAACAAAAGTGATTCACAATTGTCTTTAAAGCCATTTATATACTTTAAGCATTATTAAACATGAACAATATAGATTTTTTATAACAATTTAGTTAAACAAGTCTCCTAATCGGCCGTTTCCTGGTAGAAAAAAATGTTTTTTTCTTCAATAATTATTAGAGTGACATTTATTGCGGTAACTAACCAACGCAATTAAATAAAGAATAATTTATATGATTGTTATAAACAATTTTTTAACAAAACTATGATTCCTTTTTTTACATGCAAGAAGGACGGTTTTCCACTGAAATTATCCGACAATAAACTAACAGTGATTCCAAAATTGGAATAACGTGACTCCATGGTTTGCCTTCGCCCCCTTAAGCCTTTCGTCGCATTGGGTGGCCTCAAAATAGAAATTCTAAAGCCTTTTCCAACTAAGCAGCGAACCATAGATACAACCATTAAGCAAACAGTAGCAGGTGAAATTAGAAAGAGAGAGGGTCGAAAGAGAAAGGAGCGATAGTGAAGAGCAAAGTAGTATTAAAATTTGATCAATTTTAAATTCGGACTTGAAACTGTTGAAAGATTCACTTACGCTATGATCACTGAAAAACAGTACAGAGTAACAGAAACAAAAAATAAGAACAATTAATTAATCCTTCTTTAAAAGAATTTGTATACACAGAAAACGCAACTTTTCTTCTTCTTAACTTGATTGGATGAAAATTCCCCAGAAAAAGCAAGGTGATTTCAACTAGACACGTGAAAAATGTTTTTCTACCTTTACGTTTGAATATTTTGATCATTTATGATTGAGATAGTATTAGAATTGTCTGAAATTTGACAGTCTGCTTTTTAAAAGAACAAGTTCGTCAACCAGCATTCCTTGAACAATGGCTATGTTTTTATACATCGAAAATGCTATCCGAAAATCGGATATTCCGTTTTTAAGCTCCACGACGACAGATACTTGAAAACAAGTTTTTGCTAGAATTCTGTCGCCAAACGGCGACAAAATACTAAGAAAGCGTTTGAAAATTAAAATTTTGACCCGAAAACGGAAAAGTGCTTGTCAGGTGTCAAGTAGGCATCTCCTTGCTCTTCTTATTGTATTATTCTTCGACCATGTAAAGAAGAAGAAAATTTGCCTTTTCTGCGTATGCAATTTTTTTCAAGAAGGATCAATCTATCGTTCTTATTCATGCTTTTGGTTTCTGCTATACTCCTCACTGTTTTTTATAAATCATATCGTAAGTAAATTGATTAAAATCTAGAAATCTGGATTTAATATTGGGCAAATCTTACGACTTTGCTTTGCACTATGTCTCGTTTCTCTTTCTACTTTTTTTTTCTAAGTGTACCTGCTACTGGTTGCTCTACGGTTCAAATACATGATTCGCTGCTTAGTTGAGAAAGGCTGTAACAAGGTAGCTTAACCATGCGTGAAACATCAGCAGCGTAGCGTCAAAGAGGCAGTGCGCATTGCTTAATATTATGTATTTCAATTGGAAATGGTTCCGACGGCCCTAACTCTTGAAGTATGTAGGCCTTGGAAATAGTTTTTAGGTCAATTGCAGGCCACGCTCGAAACTGTAGTTCAGTCCAGGTTTCAGTGTGTATAAAGTAGGCATATGCGATATTTTAAGTATAAAGTACAGAGTACTCGAGTAGTCAAGTACAAAGTACTCGATGCTCCGATTGTCATAACTGATACTTAGATGTTCGATGTATAGACCACTTCGTTTCCTTTATTTCTGTGACTTTCTGTCAGCGTTTTGTCCGTTTTTATAGTAACATGAATGGTTATAACTATGTAACTGGATATCAGCTGTACTATACAATATTTTGTACTGAATTAACTATATTATATAATAGCGTCGTTTCCAATAGCTAGTTCATATTTAGGGGAAAGTACATGTTCACATTTTCAAAAAATCGATTTTTCAAAAATTTAAGTCAGCATATACATACCCTTAGAAAGAAGCTAGAAACCTTCTTATACCGCAGGGCGTTTCGGAAGTGGCCGAAAAACGAATTACTGCGCTAAGCCTCGAGCGGTCGAAAGGCATCTTATGACCATCGGTTCTTATTTTTCATTAATATTTAATAACAATTTGACAAATCAATATTTAACAATGACTCGGGGTCATACGATAGGCACTTATGGATTATTTAAGAATCAATTCGGTTTTTGTGCTTGATATGATCCAAATTTGAGATATCATGGCGATCGCTTCTTCACATAGCTTCTTTAGATCGCCCATATCTCGGCCGGATGTTGATAAAAAGTGACAACAGTTTTTTTTCGTTAGTCAAAATTAGGTCCTACAACATGATTAATAATTGCGAATGTATATTAAAAATTAACGCAACAACAACATTATTAGAAAAAATGTCCTTGAATATGTACTACTCCCTTAATTTAAAGAAGAGTAGGATTCTATTTTTATATACATCACCCTTTTTTGTTAATATCTATCACGTTTAAACTGCCAT
>NC_046663.1:65609175-65617708 GCF_010883055.1 Belonocnema kinseyi | reverse complement strand
TGATACCGATATCAATATTATTTTGATATGCAACAAAGATGATACCGAATTCAAGAGCATTTTGATCGGCCAAAGAGAATGATCGACTTTTGAGATCATAATGAGCTGATTCGGGTTCATGTATGAAGTCAAGCAGTGCACTTGAAAAGTTGAAAAAATAACAAAATCTGATATTAGAAAATATCACCTGTTAAGTATAGTTGTCACTTGCGTGCGGTTAGATACAATTTTTAGGTTATTTCGTTATGAAAGCGGCACCAATAATGGGCGGCCATTTTGTTTAGTCTGACAAACGAACCAAAAAATGAGATCAAATTGATCCGAATGGAAAATCATTATGATCTCGAGAGTCAAATGATCGCTAGAGCAAAATGCTCTGCAACAAAATTGGTCCTTTTTTTTACTGTGTAAGCAAGAAAAAAAGAAACAGGCTTAGACTAGCACATGTCCTTAGATATCGTTCACAAACGATGCTAGGGGTACCACTGCACTTATTTGAATCTGTAAGCGCACTTGAAAAATTTTCTTCTGCATTATGGCCAGCTTTTTGGGGATTTTGACCACTGTATGGCAGTTTAAACGTGATAGATATTAACAAAAAAGGGTGATGTATATAAAAATAGAATCCTACTCTTCTTTAAATTAAGGGAGTAGTACATATTCAAGGACCTTTTTTCTAATAATGTTCTTGTTGCATTAATTTTTAATACACATTCGCAATTATTTATCATGTTGTAGGACCTAATTTTGACCCACGAAAAAAAACTGTTGTCATTTTTTATCCACATCCGGCCGAGATATGGGCGATCTAAAGAAGCTATGTGAAGAAGCGGTCGCCATGATATCTCAAATTTGGATCATATCAAGCACAAAAACCGAATTGATTCTTAAATAATCCATAAGTCCCTATCGTATGACCCCGAGTCATTGTTAAATATTGATAAATAAACAAATAGTGAATTTTCTAGATTTGTTTCGTTTTTTTTTTCGTTTTTCGGCCACTTGCAAAACGCCCTGCGGTAAAAGAAGGTTTCTAGCTTCTTTCTAAGGGTATGTATATGGTGACTTAAATTTTTGAAAAATCGATTTTTTGAAAATGTGAACGTGTACTTTCCCCTTAATATAAACTAGCTATTGGAAACGAGGCTATTATATAATATAGTTAATTCAGTAGAAAATATTGTATAGTACAGCTGATATCCACTTAGAAAGTTATAACCATTCATGTTACTATAAAAACGGACAAAATGCTGAAAAGCCACCAACACAGAATCACATACCACATCAAGGCTCAAATAATAAAATACGTCACAACACGAAAGAATTCTTCTAATTACCCCGCCTTTTCCTAATTACAGTTTCTATTGGATGAAGTAAGAACGAACGCTGACAGAAAGTCACACAAATAAAGGAAACGAAGTGGTCTATACATCGAACATCTAAGGCCTACAAACTTCAAGAGTCAGGGCCGTCGGAATCATTTCCAATTGAAATATATAATATTACGCAATGCGCACTTTCTCTTTGACGCTACGCTGCTGATGTTTCACGCATGGTTAAGCAAGCCTATCTCGACCCCGTGGGCTATTCTCTCACCACGAAATTGTGAGCCATCATTTCTGGGAGTTAGTAAATACGAGTTAATTAATTTCAGGTCCCAGTGTAGTGTAAGATAGATAAATACCCTTTAATGCAGTAGGCCTAAGCTTACTCTGTGGATCTACTTCAGCCCCTCGACCCGTTTTCTGGCGGCCTATTGTTCAGCCCAATTCGATTCCTATCAGTATAGTCTTCCACAAGCTACCTTGTTACAGCCTTTCTCGACTAAGCAGCGAATCATGTATTTGAACCGTAGAGCAACCAGTAGCAGGTACACTGAGAAAGAAAAAAAGTAGAAAGAGAAACGAGACATAGTGCAAAGCAAAGTCGTAAGATTTGCCCAATATTAAATCCAGATTTCAAGATTTTAATCAATTTACTTACGATATGATTTATAAAAAAACAGTGAGGAGTATAGCAGAAACCAAAAGCATGGATAAGAACGATAAATTAATCCTTCTTGAAAAAAATTGCATACGCAGAAAAGGCAAATTTTCTTCTTCTTTACATGGTCGAAGAATAATACAATAAGAAGAGCAAGGAGATGCCTACTTGACACCTGACAAGCACTTTTCCGTTTTCGGGTCAAAATTTTAATTTTCAAACGCTTTCTTAGTATTTTGGAAAAATAAAACCAATTCTTCTCTGTAACTTTTATCCTTTTCTGTTGCCGTTTGGCGATAGAATTCTAGCAAAAACTTGTTTTCAAGTATCTGTCGTCGTGGAGCTTAAAAACGGAATATTCGGTTTTCAGATAGCATCTTCGCTGGATAAAAACATAGCCATTGTTCAAGGAATGCTGGTTGACGAACTTGTTCTTTTAGAAAGCAGACTGTCAAATTTCAGACAATTCTAATACTATCTTAATCATAAATGATCAAAATATTCAAACGCAAAGGTAGAAAACCACTTTTCACGTGTCTAGTTGAAATCACCTTGCTTTTACTGGGGAATTTTCATCCAATCAAGTTAAGAAGAAGAAAAGTTGCGTTTTCTGTGTATACAAATTGTTTTAAAGAAGAATTAATTAATTGTTCTTATTTTTTGTTTCTGTTACTCTGTACTGTTTTTCAGTGATCATAGCGTAAGTAAATCTTTCAAAAGTTTCAAGTCCGAATTTAAAATTGATCAAATTTTAATACTACCTTGCTCTTCACTATCGCTCCTTTCTCTTTCGAACCTCTCTCTTTCTAATTTCACCTGCTACTGCTTGCTTAATGGTGTGTATCTATGGTTCGCTGCTTGGTTGAAAAAGGCTTTAGAATTTCTATTTTGAGGTCACCCAACGCGACGAAAGGCTTAAGGGGGCGAAGGCGAACCATGGAGTCACGTTATTCCAATTTTGGAATCACTGTTAATTTATCGTCGGAAAGTTTCAGTGGAAAACACAATTTTATTCATTTCTTTTGGAAATTTTAAACATTCTTATCGCTTCTACTTTAAACAACCAAAATTATTGAGAAAATTATTTTTTACCTGTTACATTTTTAACAGTATAACTTCTTTACTTTAATACCGTTTTGAATTATAAAAAATACAGAGTTTCAATAATAATTTCGCATTGTGGAACTTGTAATAAATTCATTTACGGCAATTCTCGAATTACAAAGCTTTTGCCTCGGGACTAGATAATTCTGGAGAACGCCGTAAGCATACATGGACCTGTCCGAAATAACGAAGGCTCTAGTTCGCAACCCGATAATTTAGTAAAGTACGTAACTGTCCGTTACGGCGTTTTGTCGATTTTTTTCTGTGACATATGCGGCCGTCTAAGTATGATTTTCGCCTGCAGTTAACGGTCTGTTACCGCTCTCTACTAAATCACAACTCACCAGATTTTGCAATTAACGGTCTTTTCCCGGAATGGAGCAATAATTATTCTAAAAGTAATTAACAATTTGAAGAAATTAAATTGGTAATCAGGTTTATATTCACTTTAAGAATACAACGATATAAAAAACTCATTATTCGATTTTCTCGCATCTAACGGTGCTTTTGCAAATCACGGCAGCAGCAGCATAGAAAAAGGTTCTACTCATTGAAAAGAAATCGCTACTGCACCAAAGTTCATCGAAAATCAAAGTAGATATCTTTTTACTCTTTTTAGAATGTGGCTGCCCTTTATAAATGAGCAGAACCTTGAAGAGACCATTTAGCTGTGGTATTCCAACATGTCCTTCCACGCGACATACTACCATCCACCGATCATCCAGGATTATTTGTTCTTAATTGATAGGTTTCAATATTGTTATTCTTCATTTTTATTTGATGGCATTTGTTGATATTTTCCAAATAATTTAAACCAAAATATAACTTGCTACTACGCATATTACGAGAAATAATATAGTCATGTATATTACGGTAATTGTTATTATTATACTTTCATTTCATTTTTACGTATGTATAGTCAAAATAGAAAAGCATCGATGTAATTTTTTTTAATTTTTACATTTTTCAGTTCAAAGATGTCGCCATTGAAAATCAAGCAACGACAGACTGACGATACAAAAACCACGGGCTTTATCTTTTCACGAAGGATGTTTTTCAAATCAATTTTTGCACATAAACAAATAGGGACTTGATGAAAAGAGATATTTCGGCTTCAAATGGTGTAAATCTACGAATTAAGTAAACTACGAGCTTAATAATTGTATAAGCTGTACTTTTATCTGATTTTTCTTCCAGGAGTAAATCACAAAAATGTACAGCTGTTTTATCGAGGTCTTTGTAAAGTGAACGAATAGCAGGCGTGACTATCGGAAATGCAACTTTTCCTTTATGTGGCTGTGTTATTAGCGTTAAGTAATTTTCATTTGAATTTTTTTAAATTAGGAATTAGGATCAGCAACTTATGTAAAAATTAGCAGAACTTATATCAATCAATATGGCGGCAAACGGTTTAAAATTTTTGGAATTTTTTTGTATTCTTTTAAACGGCTGATTCAATATTTGATTCCTTTTAGGGACATTTTTTGCTTGCTTAACCAGCTATACCTCTTATTCTGATAGTATCACAATTGAATTATTTTTATGAATACATATTTCATTTGGGTCATTTGAAATTGACATTGGGATTCTTTTTCTCCACTAACTTCGTAATCTTGTTGCTTAAAATGATTTTTTTTTAAGTAATCGGTGTCCTCAATTGTGAAAATGATGAAAAAATTAACGCTGTAAGCAATTTTTAAAGAGTTATTTTATTTAAAAATATGGTGCATAAATCAAATACTCTGCCATATTGTCCAAATTAAAGACTTCGACTACTTTTCCTATGTAACCTGGAGTTATATTTTTGCTTGATGACTTTAGAAACTATTCAGAACTTTCGAAAATTTCTACATTAATAATTTCAATTTTTTAAATATTGTTTACAAATAAATTAATTTTTTTCGACGATCTTATTAGAATAAAATGATAAACTACTCGTCTTTAAAAGCTAATTTCTCTTACAGAAGTGCTAAGGAATAATTCCTGAAGGTGGTGAATGATTTTAAAGGGATTATTCTTTTAAATTAATATCTTATTAATCACTTTTTTCTATACTTCTAACCTCGGATAAAGTTAGTGTTTCTCGTAAACCAAATTAAATTCTTTAATAGCACAAAGATTATTTGAGCGAAATTGTATAAAATCAATTGCTTTTAATCTCAACAATGCACTACAACCACTAAAGTAGGCTGAGAACGCAATATTGTTAAAAATCAAAAGTGGGTAATGCAGAAAAATTACCACGTGTTATTACAAATAAAAAATTTTAACCTCTTTTTAAGATAAAAATTGCTCCTGCGGTTTCAAAATGAGGTAAAAAATTCTTTATAATTAAATTTGAATAATATGAATAATATTTGCTGAAAATGGTTACAAAAATAAATAGGCAGTCGCGGACAAATGTCTAGGGGTGGTCCCGAAGGAATTAACCCCCAAGCGGTGGTGTGAAAACCGTTCCGAAAACTGAATGGCACCTGGGTGAGGTGTCTAGAACGGTGACTATGGGATACCGGGCGACCTCTTAGAGTAAGCAGCCTTAACCTTGCATGCGGGGCAGCAACGTCAGAGAAACCATGTTGGACTACTCAGAAAAAGGGGCTATGTAAGTGGAACGCCTACTCTACCACAGCTAAAACAAGCCGGCAACAGAGGAAGAGAGGCCACACTAAGACTAACCGCGGGCAGGCATCCAATACAGGAAGAGCGATGCTTTGTGACCCAGAGAAACATCAACACCAAGGTTTCTCTCAAGCATAAAGATCTGGCTGAAGTGGATTACGAGCTTCGTGGACATTTTTCCGGAGAATCCGACCTCTGGGCTATCGATTATTGTGTGTATAATGCAGCGAGAGCTTCGGCCGATGCGAACCGTAAAACAAAACCAACGGCTGACCATAAGACCAAAAGACGGATGCATCAACTTGTCATAAAGATAGGATGGGCAAGACAGTACGCGTCCCACATTCAGTGTTTGATTGACTACGTCACATCTCGCAGGAATTTTACCGCCAAGGTTCGATACTTCGCGTGCAAACTCCGGACCGTTATTACACTCTTCCAAGACCCTTCAGTTACTGTCGAACACCCACCCAAACCAGAGGAGGTCGAAGTATTTTGGAAAGAAGTCTACAAAGTGCAGCATTGACTGGACGAAGTCTCATAAAATATAAATAGCTTTAAGGAGCTATGTTATGCAATCATAACACCTGATAAAGAATGCCCACCCATCACTACCGAGGAGGTGAAAAAAGTATTAAGAGGAATGAAGAACCATTCCGCACCGGGACCAGATTGTAGCAAAACCTTCTAGGTGGAAGAAGTTTTCTTCAACCCATCACCCGAAGAATTACAGGCTAATCACTTGTCTGAAGACACTCTGTCAGATATTCACAGCTACCCTAAATGATAGGATTGTTCGGGCAATTGAACCTGTGGGGCAAGAAATGTATGAACAACGAGGCTCAAAAAAAGCCGTAGCGGGATTTCCGGGAGAACCTGCTCATCGATAGATGTGTCTGCAAAGATGCAGTATTCTACCAACGGGGCCTATCTATGATCTGGATTGATTATCGGAAAGCTTACGATTCGACCTCCCATAGACTTATCATCTGTCTTTCAGAAATCTTAAAGGCTGATCCGCAAATAGATATGTGCACAGAGAGATTAATTCCGCTTTGAAAAACCAGATTTACTATCTCATCTGGAAAAAATCGTTTGACAACTAACAAGGTATTTTACATGGATCATTTAGACTAATGCGCCAAGGTTTATTTGAAGCGAGGAAAACGTAATAGCATCCCTGAAAATCCTGGGCTTGTTGATAGAAGCGCTATACGACACCTTTGCGCTGGAGAGACTTATACATACCTGGGCATGCCACATAGCCGCATTCAGGATGTGAAATTTATAAGGAATAATCTCCGAAGCAGATACAAACGTCTCATCCGGCAGATATGGTCTTCCAAACTGTCGGTGAGGAACAAAGTATCTGCATTGAACATGATTGCCGTCCTGTAGTACTCTATTCATTTGGAGTAGTTCCATGGACAAAGAACGAGCTCAGATCCCTTGATATCGGGACAAGAAAGCTTATGCACATGAACAAAAACATGCATCTTAAGTCTTCCGTTCCGCGACTGTACATCTCACGCCGTCAAGGGGGTCGCGGAATATTGAATCTTGAATGTTTTCACAACAGGATTATTCTGGGTACAGCACATAGAGTTGCAAATGGAAGAGACACTCTTCTTAAAATCGTCAGGAATCACGAAGAAGTGGGCAAAGGAGCATTTCTGTACAAAGCAGCGGAGGAGGCTGCTAACGTTTGCTTTCCTTAAATCGCCCGGATTGAAGTCTGGTCCGCAGGGTTTCATTTTTGCATGCCAAGACGGTGTCAATTCCAACTTAACAAACCGTCGTTAAATTTTAAGCCAAGACATTCCTGATGATATATGCAGCGCGTGCCATGCACACACCGAGCATTTAGCTCACAAACTATCTAGTTGTCTAACTCACGCGGGAACGACCTACATTCAAAGGCATAATGCGGCACTAAGAGTGCTTTATTACCATCTATGTCATTTTTACGCCATTAACCTTAATATCGCTCCTCTAAATGCTCTTAGGGAAATCGAGTCAATTTTCGAGAATGGGAAGTGCGACATATACTGTAAGTTGTGAGACGTGGTTGTGGCTGAAATTTTACCGCGATTTCGCTGGAAGTGGGTGCAATTTTTCAGATTAGCACCTGCTCCCGGCGAAATCCTGCGGTTGTCTTTATGACAAATTTTTAATTATATATATATATAATCACTGGCCCCTAGTAGAATTAAGGTTAATCACATCTTTGAACACGTCTCACCACTTATGTTTACTGAACTCTTGAAGCTTATGTTAAACTCCCAATTAGAGGATTAATAATTTTAATAGGTATGCCCTATTCTAGGGCATATTTCCGAGCTTAATAGTGAACTTTGCGTCGAGACACGGGAGACCTGTCCTGGGGATTAATGTACAGTACATTAAAGATGCAAAATTAACACTGAGAATGCTACAAGAAGCCACACGAGCGATAATTTGCTCATCATGATTAAGGACGTGTTGGCGGAATATGAAATTAGGATTGAAGATCTATCTTCATTTACTTCCGATAATGCCTCTATCATAATTATGTTATGCAGAATAATCAAAGTGGCACAAAACAATATAAATGAAGGTGAAATGCTTTTTGAAGGTATCGAGTATCCTGGCAAAAATAATAAAAACGCAGAAGCCGAGGAAAGAAGCAAACCACCAATCGAATTTGAAACGGATAATCCTGTCAATATTTTAATTGACAGTAATTTGCAGACCATATTTCGGGATTTGGTGGACCGAAATATGCTAACGATTATATGCATTCGCTGTGCAGCCTACTCATTACAACTAGCGATCGACGATGCTCTCG
>NC_046663.1:65607720-65609075 GCF_010883055.1 Belonocnema kinseyi | reverse complement strand
CAGTATTCATGATTATAATTCCTCTATAATTTTTCTGCCTCTTCCTATCCCCTTTCTTATACAGTGGTACGATCAACCCCTCCCTCCACCCTCTTGGGAATCTAAGAGTGATTTATTACCATCTATGTCACTTTTACGTCATTAACCTTAATATCGCTTCTCTAAATGCTCTTAGGGAAATCGAGTCAATTTTCGAGAATGGGAAGTGCGGCATATACTGTAAGTTTATATTCTCAACAATTTTCTCTGTTGCTCACTCGAGGCCTGACATGGTTCTTTTTGACCTCGAGAAGTTAACCATTTTCGTTATCGAATTTTTGGCACCAGCTGACAAAAACATCATAACCAACGAGAATGAAAAGAAAAAGTGGTATCGAGACCTTATAAGAGATTCGCAACGATTGTACCCGGAATAATCTGTTAAACTAATCGTCCTTATCAGCTGTGCTCTTGGAGGTGCCAAGCTTTCCCTCGCTAATAGCCTAAAAAGCATCCCTGCGTGTCAACAATATGCTAGAACACTTGCGGGAAAAATGCAGAAGGCGGTTGTCCTTGGGTCACTCCGTGTTCTTTGGGTGCACGAGGCTTTTGCTGGATTGTCGTATTGATTCCTTTACAGACTGTAACCACCTATCTCACGGTTTTGAGACGTGGTTGTGGCTGAAATTTTACCGCGATTTCGCTGGAAGTAGGTGCAGTTTTTCAGATTAGCACCTGCTCCCGGCGAAATCCTGCGGTTGTCCTTATGACAAATTTTTAATTATATATATATATAATCACTGGCCCCCAGTAGAATTAAGGTTAATCACATCTTTGAACACGTCTCACCACTTATGTTTACTGAACTCCTGAAGCTTATGTTAAACTCCCAATTAGAGGATTAATAATTTTGATAGGTATGCCCTATTCTAGGGCATATTTCCGAGCTTAATAGTGAACTTTGCTCGCGGTACAGGAATGTACAAGAAGCCACACAAGCGATAATTTGCTCATCATGATTAAGGACGTGTTGGCGGAATATGAAATTAGGATTGAAGATCTATCTTCATTTACTTCCGATAATGCCTCTATCATGATTATGTTATGCAGAATAATCAAAGCGGCGCAAAACAAGGTAAATGAAGGTGAAATGCTTTTTGAAGGTATCGAGTATCCTGGCAAAAATAATAAAAACGAAGAAGCCGAGGAAAGAGGCGAACCACCAATCGAATGTGAAACGGATAATCCTGCCAATATTTTAATTGACAGTAATATGCAGACCATATTTCGGGATTTGGTGGACCGAAATATGCTAACGATTATATGCATTCGCTGTGCAGCCTACTCATTACAACTAGCGATCGACGATGCTCTCG
>NC_046663.1:65605206-65607620 GCF_010883055.1 Belonocnema kinseyi | reverse complement strand
GCAGACCATATTTCGGGATTTGGTGGACCGAAATATGCTAACGATTATATGCATTCGCTGTGCAGCCTACTCATTACAACTAGCGATCGACGATGCTCTCGCGAGAATCATAGCCAATGAGTTTTTTGTAAGAGTGCGAGACACAGTAAAAATATTAAGGACAGAGAAAGTACCTTTAGCAATCCGAGATGCTAATATGAATGCCATTAAGGCAGTGTTGGCCAGTGACACGCGTTGGCATTCAACTCTGGATATGTTGATATCTGTTAAAAAGCTGAAGACGTATGTAAAGCTTTTAAAAAATGAAAGATGACCTAGGATGATTGGATCCTGGTGGACGAATACACCAGCGCATTGACACCAGCTAAAATAGCAACGAAGGAGTTGCTGAAAGCGAGCCTTCTGCTTTCAGATTTTTATCTAGTATGAGTGAAATGCCTAAAGCTTCTCGATAACCAGGCCTTGTTAGCATCTTTTTACCTTGATGGAATGTCACCCTCACCAAGAAGTCTGCAGAGGAAGCAGCGAAACTTCTTGTGGATCTGTGGAAGAAGCTGCAGTCGCGCAGACAACAGCCACATAAGCCAACTTTCGAAGCTTCTGCAGTTTCTCTGGAAAGAATGGAGGAAAACTATGAATATGTCGAAAAATCGGCATACCTGAAGAAGCAGCGAGAAGAGGGCGTGAATGAGATGAGGGACATCGCACCTATTCTGAAGTCATTCCTGAAGCAGCGAATTTTAATAGAAAAGGGGACATCTTTATTGGAATTTTTTCAGCGTCTATTTTCTGGAATCCGATTTATATTTTCTACGCTACGGACAAACCTGAAAGGTCACAGGATCAATGGCATAATGGTCATTAGGTGTAATACTAAAAATGATTATAATGCGATAAACGATAAGTGGAGATTTTTTTGATTTTTTTCCCTCTATGATGACATATATTACGTTTCTTAAAAAACTACCCCTGAGTCTAACACAACTACCCCCTGTGATCAAAAACGTTTTCAAAATGGGAAAACTATCTTCAACAATGTAAACATGTTTCAGGGCTTCAAATTAATCACATAGCACTGGAAAATTTCACCCTCTTTATAATTTACTTGAAACTACCCTTCCACGTGAAACTATGCAGCAGGACATTTATATGTATGAAAAAAGCATTAAAAATAATCAAACTTAGAAGAAACTATTAGTTGATATTTTTTTCTCTTTTTTTGCTCTCCGGTAATATATAATACGTTACCCAAAAACTACCCCTAAGTTATACATACCCTCCCTTCGTCATTAAAAACGTTTTAAAAGTTGGAAAAAACTCCTTGAAGAATGCAGAAATGATTTAGAACTTCAAACACACAAGAACCTATGGAGCGAAACACATATATGTATGAAAAAAGTATAAAAAATAATGAAACTTCGAACACACTCTCAGTCGATATTTTTGGCTCTTTTTTTACTGTTCAATAATATATAATACGCTACCCAAAAACTAACCCTAAGTCATACACCCTCCCGTCGTAATCAAAAAAGTATAAAAAGTTGGAAACCACCTTAAACAATGCTCAAAAAATTAAAAACTCCAAATTGATTACTTGGCACTTCAAAATTACCCCCTCTTCATACTTTTCCCAAAAAACTACCCTTCCACCTGAATCTATGCAGCGTAACACACACATATATATATATATGTATGAAAAAAGCATAAAAAAATAATACAACATAGTTGGAAACAACCTTTTACAATGTAAAAATTATTTAGAATTCCAAATTAATTACATGACACTTCGCAATTTCCCCCTCTTTGTAATTTTTCTAAAAAACTACTCTTCCACGTGAACGTATGCAGCGGAAGATATGTGTATGGAAAAAGGATAAAAATAATAGAACTTAGAAAACACTGTTAGTCAATTTTTTTTGCTCTTTTTTGCTCTTCGATAATATATAATACGTTACCCAAAAACAACCGCTAAATCATACATACCCTTCCCTCGTCATCAAAAACGTTCGAAAATTTGGAAACCCACCTTGTAGAATGCAAAAATGATTTAGAACTTCAAATTGATTACATGGTGCTTCAAGATTCCCCTCTCTTCATAATTTTCCCGAAAAACTACCCTTGCATGTTAACGTACACAGCGGAACATATATATGTATGAAAGAAGCATAAAAAATAATACAACTTAGAAAACACTTTGAATCGATATTTTTTTGCTATTTTTTTGCTCTTCAACAATATATGATACGTTACCTAAAAACTACCCCTAAGTCATATATACCCTTCCCTCGTCATGTAATTAATTTGTAGTTCTAAATCATTTCTAGGCTGTTCTGGGTGGTTTTCCAACTTTTTAATGCTTTATATAAATATATGTGTGTGTTCTGCTGCATACATTATCGTGGAAGGGTAGTTTT
>NC_046663.1:65603708-65605106 GCF_010883055.1 Belonocnema kinseyi | reverse complement strand
ATCATTTCTAGGCTGTTCTGGGTGGTTTTCCAACTTTTTAATGCTTTATATAAATATATGTGTGTGTTCTGCTGCATACATTATCGTGGAAGGGTAGTTTTGCGGAAATTATAATGAGAGGGAAATTTTTACGTGGCATGTAATTAACTTGGAGTTCTAAATTATACCCTTCTACGTTCACGTTGAAGGGCAGTTTTTTGAGGAAATGGTAAAGAGGGGGCAATTCTAAAGTGTAATGTAATTAATTTTGAGCTCTAAAGCATGTCTACACTTTTTAGGGTTGTTTTTCAACTCGTAAAACGTTTCTGATCACGAGGGGCAGGTATGTATGGCTTAGGGATAGTTTTTCGAAAACTTATTATATATTATCAAAGAGAAAAAAAGTCCTACATCATTTTTATATTGTTCAAGGCGCTTTTTTAATTTTTAAAACGTTTTTGATCACGAGGGGTGCGTATGTATGACTGAGGCACAGTTTTTGGGAAACGTATTATATAGTATCAGAGCGAAAACAAGAGGAAAGAAATATCAACTAACTGTTCCTTCTAAGTTGGACTATTTTTTATGTTTTTTTCATGCATATATATGTTCCCTGCATAGATTCACATGGAAGGGTAGTTTTTCGGGAAAATTATGAAGAGATAGAAATTTTGAAGTTTCATATAATCAATTTGATGTTCTAAATCATTTTTGCATTTTTCAAGGCGGCTTTCCAACTTTTAAAATGTTTTTTTGACGAGGGCAGGATATGTATTTCTTAGGGGTAGTTTTTGGGTAACGTATTATATATTATCGGAGAGCAAAAAAAGAGGGAAAAAAATCAACTAACAGTTTCTTCTAAGTTAATTATTTTTGATGCTTTTTTTCATACATATTAATGCTCTGCTGCATACGTTCACGTGCAAGATTAGTTTTGGGGAAATTATAAAAAGCGCGAAATTTTCAAGTGTCATGTGATTAATTTGAAGCCCGAAAGCATGTTTACATTGTTGAAGATAGTTTTCCCATTTTGAAAATGTTTTTGATCAGAGGGGGTAGTTGTGTAAGACTTAGGGGTAGTCTTATGGGAAACATAATATATGTCATCATAGAGCAAAAAAAAAGCAAAAAAATCTCCACTTATCGTTTATCGCATTATAATCATTTTTATTGAGGTTTTTGTACGTGGCGGCGCTGAGTGGGCATCCTGCTATAGAATTTTCTTATTAATAGAATTTTATTAATTTTCTTATTAATAGAATAGAATTTTCTTATTAAAAATTGTATTGCATCTTGAATAAAAGAACATCTACTTGCTCTATCGAAAAATTATTCTTAAAACATATTTCCTATATTCTCTCGTCTATCAACAATTTTAATTAAATTTTTTTACTATATTTTTTACGATTAAAACCAAAA
>NC_046663.1:65601992-65603608 GCF_010883055.1 Belonocnema kinseyi | reverse complement strand
TGAATTCCTGTTCCTCTATGAATCGAAGGATACCCTAAGGTATATTTTCTGAAAATTTTATTTAAAAATTCCAAAAACTGACGTACAGAGCACGAGTTGAAGCGAAAAACGGATTAAAATCGACTTTTTCAAAAAAGTAAGTTTTTTGGCATTAATTTTTAAACTAAAAAAGTTACAGCTTTTTGTCTTAAGAAAAAAAGATGCGCAATCAAATTTTACATCCATATATATCTTTTGAAAATTAAAATTCGAAAATTTTTTCTAAAGCCTCCAGGGGACTTCGTTTTCGCACGAAAAAATTTTATGTGCCCTTATTGCATCCGGACCCACAATTTTGGGATTTTTTTGGGCTCTTCAAAAATGAAAAAATTAAATTTAAAAAAACGACCCCTTTCTTCTGAAAACTACCCTTAAATTTAAATATGCACATAAGTTTAATGTAAGCATATAAAAGTTTTGGGCTTTTTTGGTTTCTTCTTGGGCACAAATACGGACTTTTGGGCGCTCTTATTTTTCATCAAACAACGGACTTCTCGATTGAAGTTGCCGCCTGCCAACACTTCTACTAGAGCAAATCGGTTTTTTGATAAAATTAAGAGCCCAAAAATCGGCTTCAGTGCCCAAAGAAGCCCAAAATTATGGCATAAATAAAATACTGAAATCCTGTTGTGGAAGTACTAGACGAACGCACCTAAGTGAGGGGAGGGGAGTGTGAAGTTAGCTCCTGATTTTCGCAAAGTGAGTTTCCAGTGATTTAGTGATCGGAACTGTTGCTAAAACATATAAAGAACTCTAAAACTATTGAAGAGGTACCCAGAAATCTAAATAAAATATTTAATTTTTAATATGAAGGGGTGCAACGTCAAAGGGTTTTAAGAGCTTAACGAAGTTTTTAAAAGATTTAAAATAATTTAAATATTGAAATAATTTACGCTTTTTTCAAACAAGCGTACATTTTTGGAAATTTAAAAAAAATACTTTGTATGAATTTTGAGAGGTTTCAAGGAAAAAAAAGTTTGACATTCTTAAGAAGACTGCCCGAATAGCAATGCTTCGACTTGGTTTCGACTTGAATTGCCCCCAATCAAGACATGCTGAAGTCGAAAAGGTCGACTTGAGAATAAACAATCTCTTATATTTTTATACAATATATATATATATATATATATATTCAATGAACTCATTTACTGATTTTCATTTCTATTATACTTGTTTGACGATGATACCAAAAGAGTTGTTTGTTTTTACGTATTTCTAATGGCTTAGGGGATCTTTCTAGAAAGTTACCATTTTTATTGTTTTAAGGACATTTCTAAATGATATACTCGTTTAGTCCCATAGATTCTGAATTTTTAAATACAAAATAACTAATTTAATAATCTAAAATTTTTCATACATCAATATTAATCTTATTTATGAGCCGATAAAGGTTCGACCACCTCAGCCAAGACAAGGTTCGACTTGAGACAAGTGAACGCCATTTTAACTGGCATGGCCATAAAAGTAAGACGAAGGCCTATGTCTCGACTTAGTTTTGAGATGTAGCCAGACACCGATGTCTTGGAGAAAAACTAAAGACATAACCAATTCGAACGCAAGTCGAAGCATTTTTACTC
>NC_046663.1:65600590-65601892 GCF_010883055.1 Belonocnema kinseyi | reverse complement strand
TTTTGGTTTTAATCGTAAAAAATATAGTAAAAAAATTTAATTAAAATTGTTGATAGACGAGAGAATATAGGAAATATGTTTTAAGAATAATTTTTCGATAGAACAAGTAGATTTTCTTTTATTCAAGCTGCAATACAATTTTTAATAAGAAAATTCTATTTTCTCTTGTAGAATGCTGCGCCGCCATTAAGGCAAATTATAAAATGAATTTTTTTCTAATTTTATGCTAAAAAAAAGCTCCGGAGAAAAGGGTGGCGGTTTTAGCAGGATGCCCACTCAGCGCCGCTACGTACAAAAACTCAATAAAAATGATTATAATGCGATAAACGATAAGTGGAGATTTTTTTGCTTTTTTTTTGCTCTATGATGACATATATTATGTTTCCCATAAGACTACCCCTGAGTCTTACACAACTATCCTCTCTGATCAAAAACGTTTTCTAAATGCAAAAATGATTTAGAACAACAAATTGATTATATGAAACTTCAAAATTTCTATCTCTTCATAATTTTCCCGAAAAACTACCATTCCATGTGAATCTATGCAGCGGAACATATATATGTATGAAAAAAACATAAAAAATAGTCCAACTTAGAAGGAACAGTTAGTTGATATTTTTTTCCTCTTTTTTTTCTCTCTGATACTATATAATACGTTTTCCAAAAACTGTCCCTCAGTCATATATACGCACCCCTCGTGATCAAAAACGTTTTAAAAATTAAAAAAGCGCCTTGAACAATATAAAAATGATTTGGGACTCAAAATTAATAAAATGAAACTTGCAAATTTGCCTCTCATTATAATATTCCCAAAACTGCTCTTCCACATGAACTTATGCAACAGAACGTACACATGTATGAAAAAAGCATTAAAAATAATCAAACTTAGAAGACACTGTTAGCTGATATTTTTTTCCTCTTTTTTGCTCTTTGATAATATATAATAAGTTTTCGAAAAACTATCCCTAAGTCATACATACCTGCCCCTCGTGATCAGAAACGTTTTACGAGTTGAAAAACAACCTTAAAAAATGTAGACATGCTTTAGAGCTCAAAAATAATTACATTACACTTTAGAATTGCCCCCTCTTTACCATTTCCTCAAAAAACTACCCTTCTACGTGAACGTAGATGGGTATAATTTAGAACTCAAAGTTAATTACATGCCACGTAAAAATTTCCCTCTCATTATAATTTCCACAAAACTACCCTTCCACGATAATGTATGCAGCAGAACACACACATATATTTATATAAAGCATTAAAAAGTTGGAAAACCACCCAGAACAGCCTAGAAATGAT
>NC_046663.1:65598568-65600490 GCF_010883055.1 Belonocnema kinseyi | reverse complement strand
CAACGTTTCTGATCACGAGGGGCAGGTATGTATGACTTAGGGATAGTTTTTCGAAAATTTATTATATATTATCAAAGAGCAAAAAAGAAGAAAAAAATATCAGCTAACAGTGTCTTCTAAGTTTGATTATTTTTAATGCTTTTTTCATACATATGTACGTTCTGTTGCATACATTCACGTGGAAGGGCAGTTTTGGGAATAATATAATGAGAGGCAAATTTGCATGTTTCATTTTATTAATTTTGGGTATTAAATCATTTTTATATTGTTCAAGGCGGTTTTTTAATTTTTGTAATGTTTTTTGATCACGCGGGGTGCGTATGTATGACTTAGGGGCAGTTTTTGGGGAATGTATTATATAGTATCAGAGAGCAAAAAAAGGGGAAAAAAATATCAACTAACTGTTCCTTCTAAGTTGGACTATTTTTTATGTTTTTTTCATACATATATATATGTTCCGCTGCATAGATTCACATGGAAGGGTAGTTTTTCGGAAAGATTATAAAGAGATAGAAATTTTGAAGTGTCATATCATCGATTTGTTGTTCTAAATCATTTTTGCATTTTTCAAGGAGGTTTTCTAACTTTTTAAACGTTTTTTTGACGAGGGCAGGATATGTATTTCTTAGGGGTAGTTTTTGGGTAACGTATTATATATTATCGGACAGCAAAAACGGAGAAAAAAGAATCAACCAACAGTTCCTTCTAAGTTATTTTATTTTTGATGCTTTTTTTTATGCATATTAATGTTGCATACGTTCACGTGCAAGGATAGTTTTGGGGAAATTATAAAAAGCGCGAAATTTTCAAGTGTCATGTGATTAATTTGAAGCCCTAAAACATGTTTCCATTGTTGAAGGAAGTTTTCCCATTCTTAAAACGCTATTGATTACAGGCAGTAGTTGTGTAAAACTTAGGGGTAGTTTTTGGGAAACATAATATATGTCATCATAGAGCAAAAAAAGCAAAAAAATCTCCACTTATCGTTTATCGCATTATAATCATTTTATTGAGTTTTTGTACGTGGCGGCGCTGAGTGGACGTCCTGCTAGCAACGCCACCCTTTTCTCCGGAGTTTAAAGAACAAAAAGCTTTTTTCTTAGCATAAAATTAGAAAAAAATTTATTTTATAATTTGCTTTATTGGCTGTAGGGCTTGCCATGCACACCTCGAGTATTTAGCTCACATACTATCTAGTTGTCCAACTCACGCGGGAACGACCTACATTTGAAGGCATAATGCGGCACTAAGAGTGCTTTATAACCATCTCTGTCACTCTTACGGCATTAACCTTAAGATCGCTCCTCTATATGCTCCTAGAGAAATCGAGCCGATTGTCGAGAACGGGAAGTGCCGCATATACTGGAACTTAATATTCTCGACAATTGTTTCTGTTTCTCACTCGAGGCCTGACATGGTTCTTCTTGACTTCGAGAAGCGAACCATGTTCGTTATAGAATTTTCAGCACCAGCTGACAAGAACATCATAGCCAAGGAGAATGAAAAGAAAGTAGTCGTATCGAGACCTTATAAGGGAGTTGCAACGAGTGTGCCCGAAATATTCTGCTAAACTGATCGTTCTTATCATGAACGAAGATTTTACTGGAACGTCGTATTGACTTCGTTACAGACTGTAACCACCTATCTCATGGTCGTAAGACATGGTTGTGGCTGAAATTTTACCGCGATTTGGCTGGGAGCGGATGCAATTTTTCTAATTAGCACCCATTCCCAACTCCCTTATAAGGTCTCGATACCTCTCTTTCTTTTCATTCTCCTTGGCTATGATGTTTTTGTCAGCTGCCGAAAATTCGATAACGAACATAGTTCACTGCTCGAAGTCAAGAAAAACCATTTGAGGCCTCGAGTGAGCAACAGAAACAATTGTCGAGAATATAATGTTTCAGTATATGCGGCACTTC
>NC_046663.1:65595714-65598468 GCF_010883055.1 Belonocnema kinseyi | reverse complement strand
ACATAGTTCACTGCTCGAAGTCAAGAAAAACCATTTGAGGCCTCGAGTGAGCAACAGAAACAATTGTCGAGAATATAATGTTTCAGTATATGCGGCACTTCCCATTCTGGACAATTGACTCAATTTCCCTAGGAGCATTTAGAGGAGCGATATTAAGGTGAATGCCGTAGGAGTGACAGACATGGTAATAAAGCACTCTTAGTGCTGCATTGTGCCTTTGAATGTAGGTCGTTCCCGCGTGTGTTGGACAACTGGATAGTATGTGAGCTACATGCTCGGGGTGTGCATGGCACGCCCTGCAGCTATCATCGGGAATGTCTTGGCTCAAAATGTGGCGACGGTATGCTAAGGTAGAAATGACACCGTCTTGGCATGCAAAAATGAAACCCTCTGTACCAGACTTCAATCCGGGCGATTTAAGGAAAGCAAACGTTAGCTCACAAGCCATTGACGGATGCTTCAAATTTCTGTGGAAGATACCGTGCATCCTGTTATCTAGGAGCTGTTCACGACAGTTTTTTTCTTGTGCTTTTTTAATCCGGGATTTCAGGAGTGAGTACTCGAGATAGATTAGATTTGATGCATTTTGCTGATCCCTAATACTGAATTCAAGTCCGACTGTTTCACTAGTCTCCTCCGCTGCTTTGTATAGAAATGCTCCTTTGCCCACTTCTTCGTGATTCCTGACCATTTTAAGAAGAGGGTCTCTTCTATTTGCGACTCTATGTGCTATACCCATAATAATCCTGTTGTGAAGACAATCAAGACTCAATATTCCGCGAACCCCTTGACGGCGTGAGATGTACAGTCGCGGAACGGAAGACTTAAGATGCATGCTTTTTTTCATGTGCATAACCTTTCTTGTCCCGATATCAAGAGATCTGAACTCGTTCTTCGTCCATGGAACTACTCCAAATGAATAGAGTAGTACCGGGACGGCAAGCATGTTCGTTGCCGATACTTTGTTCCCCGCCTACAGTTCGGAAGACCAAATCTGTCGGATGAGACGTTTGTATCTGCTTTGGAGAGAATCCTTTATAGATGTCACATCCTGAATGCGGCTCTGTGGCACGCCCAGGTATGTATAAGTCTCTCCAGTGACAAGATGTCGCCTGGCGCTTCTATCAACGAGCTCAGGTTCTTCAGGGATGCCATTAAGTTTCCCTCGCTTCAAATAAACCTTAGGGCATTTGTCTAACCCAAATTCTATTCGAATTTCCTTAGTATATCGTTCGACAATCCCCAGAGCTAGATGCAGTTGCTCTCTGTTTTTAGCATAGATCTTAAGATCGTCCATGTAAAATACATGAGTGACCTTGTACTTTAGATCTGCAGGTTTGCCGCACAAGTACCCGTCGGAATGGCGCAGTGCTAGAGATAGTGGCAATAATGTAAAGCAAAACAGAAGTGGGCTCATGGTGTCGCCCTGAAAGACACCTCTCTGAAACGTGACCTTGTTAGTTGTCACACGATTTTTGCCAGATGAGATAGTAAATCTGGTTTTCCAAAACGGCATCAATCTCTCTATGCACCCAACTATTTGCGGAAGAACCTTTAAGATTTGCAAAAGACAGATAATAAGTCTATGGGATGTAGAAACGAAAGCTTTCCGATAATCAATCCAGGCCATCGATAGGTCCCGCTGGTAGAATGCTGCATCTTTGCAGGCACATCTATTGATGAGCAGGTTCTCCCGACATCCGGCTACGCCTTTCTTTGAGCCTCGTTGTTCATACATTTCTTGCCACACAGGTTTAATTGCCCGAACAATGCTTTCATTTAGGATAGCTGTGAATATCTTATAAAGCGTGTTCAGACAGGTTGTTGGCCTGTAGTTCTTTGGGTCAGCTAAGTTGCCTATTTTCGGCGGGAGTATTGTGCGCCCTTCCACCACCGACTCTGGAATCGGCTCTTCCGACTTCAAATATGAGGGGAAAATACCGGCCAAATGTTGATGGGTTGAAGAAAACTTCTTCCACCAGAAGGTTTTGATACAATCTGGTTCCAGTGCGGAATAGTTCTTCATCCCTCTTAATACTTTTTTCACATCCTCGGTAGTGGTGGGTGGGCATTCTTTATCAGGTGTTATGAGGGCAACACATAACTCCTTGAAGCTATTTATATTTTCTGAGTCTTCGTCCAGCCTATGCTGAATTTCGTAGACTTCGCTCCAAAATATTTCGACCTTCTCTGTTTTGGGTGGGTGTTCGACAATAACTGGAGGGTCTTGGAAAATTCGAGATTTGTCAGAGAGAAACTGTTGATTTTCTCTGACCCACATCTCTCTCCGCTCTAGACTTCTCTTAGCGTCAGATAGTATCCGTATTCTCTCAACAATATGCTGCCTGATGGTCAGCAGCTTTGACTTGTTAAGTGTGTGATAACGGGTCCTGAGTTCGCGCGCGAACTTTCGAACCTTGGCGTTAAAATTCCTGCCAGATGTGATGCAGACAATCACACATTGAATGCGGGACGCGTACTGTCTTGCCCAGCCTATCTTTACGGCAAGTTGATGCATTCGTCTTTTGGTCTTATGATCAGCCGTGGGTTTTGTTTTACGGTTCGCATCGGTGCGAACTGCGATAGCTCAGGGTGTTTCTCGCACCACAGAGCATGCAGTCATTACATGTAACACCGTTCACGGGCCACACTCGCATCGTAGCAGTCTAGCAAGTCGTGATTCAGTTGCTCCGTCCACCTAAATGTCACGAGATCCCGCCGATCCATCGCATTGAATCCATTTTCATTGGGTCC
>NC_046663.1:65593502-65595614 GCF_010883055.1 Belonocnema kinseyi | reverse complement strand
TTTTGCCAAAAATTTTGTAGAGACTAAGCTAGACACTTAGAAATTTTATGTAGCGGTGCACCAGGGAAAGAAATGATAGGCCGTAAAGAACTATTTGCTTCATGTAGTTTAGGTAAACCATAAAGTTTAGGTACATTACTATTTGTACTGTGATAGAAATTATATTGATTTTCGTAAATGGTTTTATTATTTTTAAGTTTTGTTAGTAATAGTGTGAGTTTAGCTTCGATTTTTTTAGTAGGATCGAAATTAAATTTTTCATATAATGTTTTATGATTACAAAGATGTAAGGCTTTAATAATATAATCTTTTTTACACAATATAATGCTTTTATTACTTTTGTCCGCTATAGTTTGGATTCAAAATCTATTGTATTAAATTTCGAATTATAAATCCAGTTTTGTGTCCAATATGAAATTTTGTTTCTAATGTCATTTTGATTTTCTGCTGTGTCAGATGAGTATCACATGACCTATCACATGACTTATCACATGACTTATTACATAACCTCAAACTACTATTATATAATTTTAACCCATAAGTTTCACTTGTCATTTTCTAATTACTTTCCTAAAATGTAAAAAACAACTTAAAATAATTGAGGATTTACTCCTGAGATTATGAACAATACCTTCTTATCATGATTTACAATTATTTTTAACCCAAATACAAACATAATCTACATAAATGTCATAAATTTCAAAAAACTTTCTGAATCTTTTGGTGGTTATAGAGTTACTCCAATTTATATATAGAAAAAAACTCTTCCTGAAAACTATATTATTTTAATATGTATTTATATTTAATACTGTTATTTATAAGATACATTCAACTATCTTCAGTTTCAAAAACCAGGTAAATTTATTGTCTCTTTGAAGGATGGATTTCTTCACAACATCATATCATGGTCTTTATAAAGCTATAAAACTCCAACAAACTTTCGTTAAGAAATGCAAGTGCGATTTGATAAGGGTACAGTTCTATAACGAAACGCGTCATCTTAATAAGATCTTGAAATAAATACGCTACCACTGGTATTAGCCACAAACGGAATAATTGTATTCATTTACCAGTCCGAAATTAAAATGATTTACTTTAAATTATTTTATCAAACATTAATTAAGTGGCTTTAAACAAAATAACATCATGAACAACTATAGAAGTTTCTAAAAGTATGATTTCTACACTATTAGTGTTGTAAAGGAATGGAAAAGGCTCTCTTTTTATTTCAGAAACCTCAAGAACAAAAGAAGATTTCTTTTTCGATGTAAATTTTACAATATACTACCTAACCATATTATTAATAGTTTAATTTCAATATAAGATGCTTCTCCAAAAAGGTATGTAACTCTATAGAAAAAAAACAATAGTTTTATCAGGTAAAAAAATTCGACAGCAGGGAATTAGAGGTATGTGTGCAGAGATTAATAATATTCAATACCATCTTAATTTAAAACAAAACAAAATTGTTAGAAAAACATCTGATCAATTTTTTGTCTATCTGCAAAACTGGACAACTAATCATACCAATAAGTTTGCATTATAGTTAATTGATGAATATTTAATAAAATTATAAAATCTCCGATCACAGAAAAAATGTAAAATAGTTACAAATCAAAATGAACGGGTTATCAACATGAATGATAAACCCATACCTGAAGATGTATAAGAAATTATAAGTCAATGAGGTAAATTTGGTATAACTTTTGTTAAAAAAAATTTTCCAAGTGAAAAATCGTCACTAATATTTAATATTTAATTAGGCATATTACAGTAGATAATCGAAATGACATTAGAAATAAAATTTCACTTTGGACACAAACTTAATTTATAATTCCAAATTCAATACAATAGATTTTCAACTAAAACCAAAAGTCAAAAAACCGAAAAAAAATTTTGAAACAAATAAAGGTATTATCTCAATCATAGCGGACAAAAGTAATAAAAGCATTATAATGAATAAAAAAGATTATATTATTAAAGCCTTACAACTTTTAAATGATGACACATCATACTAGGCAGTCTGATAAGTCCCTGAAAAATGAAACACGGAGACGTTTTTTTGGCCAAAGTCGGTTTTATTTTTTAACATACTCTCCTTTTAGGTCGATA
>NC_046663.1:65592090-65593402 GCF_010883055.1 Belonocnema kinseyi | reverse complement strand
CCACTTATGATTCGTTCCAATCGACGGTGCAGAGTCCGGGTAATACTTATCCAGCTTGGCCTTGGTCTCGGATATCGTTTTCTTGCGAAGGTAGTAGTGTTTTTTCAGGTACTTATCAGACTGCCTAGTATGAAAAATTAAATTTCGATCGTACTAAAAAAATTGAAGCTAAACTCACACTACTGCTAACAAAACTTGCAAATAATAAAACCATTGAAGAAAATAAACATAATTTCTATCACAGTACAAATGGTAATGCACCAAAATTGTATGGTTTACCTGAACTGCATAAAGCAAATTGTCCTTTACAGATTTTTAATTTGAATCAAAACAGCTGAATGAAATAAAAAAGAACCAACTTGTAATTAAAAAAATTTAATCGCCAATAAAAGCAGGTAAATTTTCTACGAATCAGTCATTTTCATTTTTCATCAGAAGATAAGCTTTCCTGCAAGTAGTTCAATTTTCAATAAAACAGTTACAAATAGTTACCAAAACGCATTAATTTTTAATAATTAAATGAAGTTAACAAACATAGTTGTTTAAACAATTTATTATTTATAGTAATATTCACTTAAAATAAAGATATAAAGATGGAGTTTTTTTCTAATATTTCCCACTTCAAATTTTGATGAGGTTATAATTAAATCAAGTTAATAAACATAATTGTTTAAACAATTCATTATTCACAATAATATGCTCTTAGAATAATGCTAAAAAGTCGGAATTTTTTCTTATATTTTCCACTTTTGGTCCACTTCCAAATTCTAATGAGGTTATAATTAAATAAAGTTACTAAACATTCGTAATATACAAGTTATTCATATAGAAAATTGAAAAAATATTTTAAATACCTGTTTGATATTCGTAAAATATATTCACAGAAAGAGAGATGGTTTAATTTATTATTTCCTGGATTGCTTATCCATTATTTCTTTATAAAACTAAAGACATAAAAAACGGCGTGCTGAAAGGCGGATTCGAAATATGGTCAGGAGTAGACTGTGAATCACATGGTAAACAAGGAGTAGGTCTCATTTTGAACGAAAGAGCAAAGCAGCATCTCGGAGACCATGGCTTCGTGTCTCCCAGACTGCTGTGGGCTAGAATGAAAGTAGGAATCAGAAGACTATTCATCATAGCATGCTACGCGCCGGTTGATAGTGATCCTATAGAAGTGAAAGACGCCTTCTGGGACACTTTAAATGAAACAATAACCATCTGCGAACATGGGGAAAGAATAATTCTACTAGGAGACATGAACGGTTGGGTGGGCATCCAAAATCAGGATACAGAAAGAGTATTAGGTCAT
>NC_046663.1:65584284-65591990 GCF_010883055.1 Belonocnema kinseyi | reverse complement strand
ACGCGAAAATAATGCCAAATTCTGCTGGGAAGTTGTCACACGAATTCGTTTTTGGTCCACTGTGAGCAAACGCGGCACCCATCGCACGCAGAGCTTCTTCATCCCTAAAACTGAATGCACGATATTGCCCACACGTTCCAGTGATATGCTTACAGCATTAGCTACGTCTCTCAATTTCACTTTGGGATCATTCAACATCATAACATGGATTTTTTCGACTTTTTCTGGTGTAGTGACCTCTTTTGGGCGCCCAGATCGTTCAGCATCAACTGTGCTCGTACGGCCACAACGAAACTCGGTAAACCACTTATGAATCGTTCCAGTCGACGGTGCAGAGTCCGGATAATACTTATCCAGCTTGGCCTTGGTCTCGAATATCGTTTTCTTGCGAAGATAGTAGTGTTTGATCAAAACTCGAAATTCAGATTTTTCCATATTAAAAATATCTCGGATGTTAGTCGCTTCTCAATACTGTAACTTGTAAATGCGTAAACATAAATGGCTGAAGTTTTGACAGGTGTCATTTGAAGGATCAGGCTCGACGAAAATGGTTCACATTAGTGAATACTAATGCCATCTCTTAGAATTTTCAGGTACTTATCAGACTGCCTAGTATGAAAAATTAAATTTCGATCGTACTAAAAAAATTGAAGCTAAACTCACACTACTACTAACAAAACTTGCAAATAATAAAACCATTGAAGAAAATAAACATAATTTCTATCACAGTACAAATGGTAATGCACCAAAATTGTATGGTTTACCTAAACTGCATAAAGCAAATTGTCCTTTACAGATTTTTAATTTGAATCAAAACAGCTGAATGAAATAAAAAAGAACCAACTTGTAATACAAAAAATTTAATCGCCAATAAAAGCAGGTAAATTTTCTACGAATCAGTCATTTTCATTTTTCATCAAAAGATAAGCTTTCCTTCAAGTAGTTCAATTTTCAATAAAATAGTTACAAATATTTACCAAAACGCATTAATTTTTAATAATTAAATGAAGTTAACAAACATAGTTGTTTAAACAATTTATTATTTATAATAATATTCACTTAAAATAAAGATATAAAGATGGACTTTTTTTCTAATATTTCCCACTTCAAATTTTGATTAGGTTATAATTAAATCAAGTTAATAAACATAATTGTTTAAACAATTCATTATTCACAATAATATGCTCTTAGAATAATTCTAAAAAGTCGGAATTTTTTCTTATATTTTCCACTTTTGGTCCACTTCCAAATTCTAATGAGGTTATAATTAAATAAAATTACTAAACATAATTGTTTAAAAAATTCAATATTTATAATACTATTCTTTCAGAATAATTCTAGAAAGTCTGGCTTTTTTCCAACATTTTTAGCTTTTCTTTCACTTTATAGTCCTTAGTAACAATATCAAGAAAAAATGTACATTCGTAATGTACAAGTTATTCATATAGAAAATTGAAAAAATATTTTAAATACCTGTTTGATATTCGTAAAATATATTGACAGAAAGAAAGATGGTTTAATTTATTATTTCCTCGATTGCTTATCCATTATTTCTTTATAACTGAAAAACTAGAGCTTTCATTTTAAAAGAATCCACACTATAGTTTGAAATGATGTAATTTAAAGAATGAATTAACCAATTTGTTTTTAATTTAACTTTTTAAAATAGAAGTTAGATTATTTTTATATTAAATTGTTGGAAATAAATAATTGTTCAATTGTTATTTATACACCAAAATTTGTTTTGAAATCTTATTAAATATTTAATTGAATTATTTTTACATTCTAATCATTTATGATTAAGAAAGTATTAGAATTGTCGGAAATTTGACATAACAGTTTTTCAACGAATCTCCACGTTTCGAGAACCTCTGAATCGGAAAATCAGGTTTTCATGATGGCGTCTGTCTGTCTGTCCGTCCGGTCGTCCGTAAGCACGATGACTCTCGAAAAAATAAACGAATCAAATCCATCTTTGGCACACTTTTTTAGGTCCTAAAAGAAAATACTAATTCGTGAACCAGCCATTTTTGATAAAAATTCAAAAAATGAGGGCATTTTGAAATTTTTCGAGACCACTTTTTTCTGAATATAAAAATTCTATGTACGGATATTTATAGTATTTCAAACAAAAAACAATTTGTCCTAATACCTTTTTTCGATAAAAAGAAAATTCTCACAGTTATAGTATTTTCAAAATTGTTTAAATCAACCGAAAATCAAAATTTTGAGCCAAAAAACGCATGATATGAAAAAAAGTTAAGAAAAGAAAAACATTTATTTTTCGAAGACCTACAAGATTATAATAACAAATTTTCGGATTTTTTGTCAAAAATCGAAAATTCTAATTTTGTTTGCACAAAAAATAATGAAAAATAAAAAATTCCATTTTATGTACATACTATGTAGGATACAAAAAAATATTAATTGAAAAATTTGTTTTCTCAAAAAAGATCTACAATTTCGTTAAGAATCACTTCTTGAGAGGACGTGAACTCTTTGTTTCATTCGTGAAAATAACATTAAAATTAAAAAAAAAATAAAAACAATGTGTGAAAAAATGACGAAAGTTGCGAAAAAAAAGATTCAACAAAACGTATTTAAAAATTCAGAATACGAAGACGCATATAAATACTGCCATCTAATAGAGATCTTTTTGATAAAGTTTTTTTCAAGCATTCCAAATGCAAAGAATAAATATCCGAGCGCGAAGCGCGAGGTAACCCATTACACAGCCACACAAAAAAGTGTGCGTATCTGATAACAATAAACACTTATTCCTATGGATTTTGGTGCGCTGAAATCAAATTCGCTATCAAAAATTACCCATCACGTCATGGTTGAGCCATAACCTCCAAAAATGATGAAAAATCATGCACTGAGGCAAATAAATTCCAAAATAATGCCAATGATGCAAATTTTCACTTCAAAAACATGTCGACAACTGTGAAAGATCAACCCCTGCCTGATATCAACTTATTTAACATAACTTCACCCCACAGAACCTGACCTCACCTAACCTGAATTAACAGAAATTTATTAAACTACACGTAAAGCTCTGGAAGCATATTTTCCCAGTAGCAAATGTGTGCTACATCGAATGGGTCAACTGGAGCCTAACCTAGAAATAAATCTAACCTAGGCTAACCTAAAATAACCTAACCTCACGAATCACAATTGAACTGATTGTGTTGCCCCGTTGTGTTTGCGGTACTGTTTGAATCAGCTCGGGTTTAACCTGCAAAGAGGTCAAATCTATCCTCACCTAAAAAATCCTAACCTAGCCTAACCTAACCTAACTTAACTTCACGTAACACAATTAAACTCATTGTGTTGTCCCGTTGTGTTTGTGGTACTGTTGCATTCAGCTTTGGCTTAACCTACATAGAGGTTTAACCTACCCCAACCTAACAAAACCTGACCTAACCTAACCTAGCCGAATGAAATTCAACAACACGTGTAGCTACGCAAGCGTACGGTTCTCAGTCTTAAATGTGTGCTATATTTAATAGGTTAACTCGATCTTAAACTACAAATGAATCTAACTTAACAGAACGTAACGAAATTTTGCTTAACGCAACACAACTTAACTTAAGTGTTCCCGTTGTAACACAATAAAATTCATTTCATTGTACTACAGGTGGTTAAAAATTGAGACGTACATTGCTCATTTGAAGAAACTTAGAACTACAAGTATAATTGACCCCATTTCATTTAACCTGACAATGTTTGTATCGATTAAAATGTAGAACTGTAACTTAAACATGCAAATAAATAAGAGTTTTATTCAAAATATTTTTCTCTCTGCTTTTCTTAAACTTAAGGGGTATATTTATACTATACGCAAGCACAGGGTTGCCAGCGTAATCGGTTAGGTCAGGTCAGGTTTTGTTAGGTTAGGATAGGTTAAACCTCTATGTAGGTTAAGCCGAAGCTGAATAAAACGGTACCGCAAATACAACGGGACAACACAATCAGTTTGATTGTGTTTCGTGAGGTTAGATTAGGTTAGGCTAGGTCAGATTTATTTCTAGGTTAGGCACGAGTTGACCCATTCGATGTAGCACACATTTTCTACTGGGAAAATATGCTTCCAGAGCTTTACGTGTAGTTCAATAAATTTCTGTTAATTCAGGTTAGGTGAAGTCAGGTTCTGTAGGGTAAAGTTATGTTAAATTTTTGATACCGAATTTGAATTCAGCGCCTCAAAATCCATATTAATACGTGTGTCTTGTTACCAGATCCGCACACTTTTTTCTTGTGTGGCTGTGTTATCGATTTAAAACCGTCAAAAGTTTAGTCTAAAATCTTCAAAAATATATTTTTTGTTAAACGATTTTTGGAATCATTCCAAATTTTTAATTTAAAATTATTTCTTGAAAAGAAGATCCTACTCCATCTTTACTCCATTGGGAGTGATCTTCACTCCCGATGGAGTAAAGATGGAGTAGGATCTTTTTTCAAGAAATAATTTTAATTTAAAAATAAGCATTTTCTGTTATGGAAGATTCTTAACTTGATCGATATTGTGTAGATTTTCTGCCTTCATGGTTTGGAGGGTTGATCTACTATCGGTAAGGTACAATCTCTGACGATATAGCAGATAAATTAAAAAAATTTTAAAAATTTTAATTATTTTTCAATCTGCTCGAAAATTCTAAATATCTCTTAACCTAATCGAATTTTTCCAAAGAAAAAAAAATTCCAAAGAATTTTTCCAAAAACAATCTTCCTGAAACAGCCAGAAGGTTTCGAAGTGCCTGGAAAGGAGAATTGGGTATGTAAGTTGAACAAGAGTTTACACGGTCTAAAAGAATCAGCGAAGGCATGGAATGAAAAGCTTGATAACATTTTACAAGAACAAGGTTTCAGTCAAGGTAAAGTAGACCCCTGCTCGTACATAAATTAGGTTGAGGGTGGATTAATCTACCTCATCATGTACGTAGATGACCTTGTGATTACAAGGAAGAAAAAGGAACAAGTATTACAGATAGTTGAAGTTTTAGGAAGCAAATTTCAACTGACGAATTTGGGGAAACTTAGCCACTATCTTGGAATAAAAATTGAACAAGATAAAGAGGGAATTTTTCAAATCAGTCACCCTCAATACATAGATAAGATGATGACATCCATAGGGCTTCAGGATGCGAAACCGTCGAAAATCCCGCTGGATCCAGGGTATCTGAAGCTCCGAGGGGATGACAAGCCAATGGAGAGCAACGAGATCTACAGACAGCTCATCGGAAAATTGCTTTACGTAACAGTAAACATACGTGCAGATATCTCGACGAGTGTATCTATAGTATATTGAGTCAACACAACGTTGGACCAACGAAGGTGGATTGGAACGAGGCGAAACGGGTAGCGAGATATCTAAAAGGAACAAGAGAATTAAAATTAAAGCTAGGAAGTAAACAAGGTGAGCATGCAGAAGGATTAATAGGGTTTGCAGATGCAGATTGAGCGCAGAATAAGATTGACAGAAAATCTAATAGAGAATATCTGTTTAAATTTTATGGAGGAGCTGTCAGCTGGGCCTGTAAGAAACAAGATTGCGTTGCATTATCATCAACAGGAGCAGAATATATGGCACTTGCAGAGGGAACTCAAGAAGCGATTTGGTTACGGCAATTATTAACAGACTAAGGAAAGGTAATACAAGGTGCAGTAAAAATTCTGGAAGACAATCAAGGATGTTTGAAGCTTTCCGTAAACAAAAGGCTTAGCAACAGGAAAAAACACATAGCAACAAAGCTTCACTATGTAAGGGATCTAAAGGGTAAAGGATCTACTGAGTATGGGAACTGTCCTACAGAGCACATGTTGGCAGATATGCCCACTAAACCAATAAACAATGTCAGATTGTCCATACTACAAAAAAATTCGGCTTAAAGAATTAAGGCAACCAGGATCATCGTAGAGGAGGGGTGTTGGAGAGAGCAACGATGACAGCTATGGAAGTATGAAGCAGAGCTGCCAGATCGAGCCTGATATTTACCCCCACCATACCTACCGTCTGGGAGCCGCAAAACAGAATGTGCATGATTACAACTGTGAGTTCATGTGTACGCACGATTATGTAAATTAAAAATAATAATATCATAATTATAAAATATAACATTAATTTTAATTAATAGTTGACTGACTCTTAATAGAAATAGTTAAACTTTCAACTAAAACAATTATTTTTGGCTTTAAATTTTTGAAATTAATTGAAATTTTCTTGGAATGTTTTAAAATATCATAAAGTAGTTGAAATCCTTTAAAATCTGTCGAAATTTTTAACGCTCTTGAAAATTCATTGCATATTTAGTAATACCTTAAAATATATCAAATCCTTTAAAATCTCATATTAAATTACTGTAATCAATTGAGAATTCTTTGGCGTCTTTTAAAACTTCCTCAAATATTTAAAAACCTTGCAAATCTTTTGCAATTTCTTAAAACTTTGTAAAACTCCTGAAAATATCTTGAAATTAAAAAAACAACCATGAAATATTTCAAATCCTTTAAAAGTTCATACAAAATTATTAAAATCATTTTAAAATTCCGTGAAAGCTTTTACAATATCCAAAAAAATAAATCATATCCTTTAAAATCTTATATTAAATTACTATAATCAATTTAAAATTCCTTGGCGTCTTTTAAAACTTCCTCAAATATTTAAAATCCTTTAAAACATAACACAAAATTATTAAAATCATTTAAAAATTACGTAAAATCTATTAAAATATCCTAAAATGTATCAAATGCTTTAAGATCTCATATTAAATAACTGTAATCAATTGAAAATTCCTTGGCATCTTTTAAAACTTCCTCAAATATTTAAAATCCTTACAGATCTTTTGAAATCTTTTGAAATTTTTGAAAACTCCAGATTGAAATTTATAAAACTTCGTGCTTTAGAAACTTTGGGCTTTACAAAATTCTGATTATAAAATGTCAGAAATTTAAAATTTCTGGGGTTAGGAATTTAACATTTCTGCGGTGGTGTGGAAAAGAGGAAAATATAAATATACATTATTGCATGTAATCATAAATTTATATATATTTTTAAACATACTTCCAGATTTCGAACGCTTTCAATTTATTTATGATTTATAATTTTTTCTAAACAAACTTCCAAGTCGGAAATTCCAAATTTGAAGACTTGCATCCCATTGAATTGAAAACTATTCTGATTTAATAGTTGAACTTTTTTAAACATTCAATTTTGAATGCTTTAACCAGCTTTGAATTTTATTGATCCCGGTTTCATAACTCTAATCTACAAACATTTCAATATTTAACGTTTTAAAACTTTTCTGTTTTCTAAATTTCAATATCACTTTTTTTTTAAATTTAAAGAGATTTCAAAAGATTTTAAATATTTGAGGTTATTTTAAAAGATATCAAGGGATTTGCAACTTCGTTTTATAATTTTAAGAAATTTCAAAGAATTAAATTTTTTTTAGAAGGGTTATTCAAAAAAATTCAAAGTAATTTAGAAATCTTAAAAAAAATGTTCTAGGTATTTCAAAAGCTTTGAAGGATTTGAAAAATTTGAAGCTATTTCAAAATGTTCCAAGAAATTTTCAATTGATTACGGTGATCTAATATTAGATTTTGAAAGATTTAATATATTTTTCATTAGTTTATTATTTTTAAATAGCTAAATTTTTAAACAAAAAGTTAAATGTTCATCCAAAAAGCTGAATTGTATACTA